>NC_087169.1:4882116-4952116 GCF_035594125.1 Scylla paramamosain
TAAAGATCAAGATTTTACAGTTACCTTGTACTTGTATAACGCGGCAGAGCTGTTATCCATGAAAATAATAATTGAAAAATTCTTGGCTGGTACTTTTGACAACACTGCATTCAGAGGTTCTGCAGTTGTTGTCGATATTTCTAGCTCTGGAAGGCAAAAAAAAAAAAAAGTTATAGAATAAAAATAAACCCCAGGCTCTTTATGTTTTTTTACTGGTTTACTTTTTTCCTAAATTCTAATATATATATATATATATATATATATATATATATATATATATATATATATATATATATATATATATATATATATATATATATATATATATATATATATATATATATATATATATATATATATATATATGAAAACTTATGATCTTTGTATAATGCTGGAATTGGTGTAGAGAAAGGAATTATGATGCATGCAATCATTTGCTCATGAATGTGTGTGTCTGTGTGTGTGTGTGTGTGTGTGTGTGTGTGTGTGTGTGTGTGTGTGTGTGTGTGTATGTGTGTGTGTGTGTGTGTGTGTGTGTGTGTGTGTGTGTGTGTGTGTGTGTGAGTGTGTGTGTGTGTGTGTGTGTGTGTTTGTAAGTAAGTAAATATTTAGTGCTACAGATATACAAATGTGTACATTATTTACCTAATGACATGGCATTGTATTAAGCTGTCCATCGAACCGAGGCTTCTTGATGGGCAGAGTAAGTTTGATTCTTATTCTTTTACCGTTCTACACAGTAAGGAAAAAAAAAAAGTAACAAACTATATACTACATATACGTGAACTTTCACACACATAGGCACATTTCTTCATATCATGCATGTACACATGCTGATGTGCACTCTAATGCACATACATACAAATACATAACGCACACATGCACATATAGATGCATCTATCCTTAAATACATCTATAATCATAAGATTTAAGGGAAAAAAAATATATAACTACAATATGGCAAAATTTACAAATTTTATGAATGAAGCTACGCTGAGAGCTCTAGTATATAATTTTTAATATCTCATTTGAAAGATTAATATTTTATTCATTTATTGATTTATTACTTAATTAATCAATTAATTAATTTATTTATTTATCTATTTATTCATATTTATATATTTTTGTATAATTAATTAATTATTTAATTGATTAATTAATTAATTGATTAATTATTTTTTTCATTTATTTATTTATTTATTCATTTATTTATTTTTTTGACAAGTGGAAGTGAATTTAATAAGTTAGGAATTGAACATGTAACGCTATACTACTATAGTTTAGTTCGAAATGGTGAACACACCAGATCTATGTTGTTACTTCATGTATGACGTACGTTTCCAACAGACCTAAAGATTTTATAAGTGAAGTGTTTTTTGAAAGCCTTATGCAATAATAATAGTGTAAAGTACTTTTGTATTAGTACAAAATTTAACATATTGTTTCCGGAAATAATAGTAAAATCAAATTTATCTCCACAAAAACCATTAACCGAATAACATTATTCTAGGCAATTGAAATTTTATTAATAATATATGACCATGTGCTCCCACAGACGGCAACACATTATGAGAGATGGCGGTAGCACAAGGCATAATAAAAGTTTCCCAACACTTCTGTTGTGAGGTTGTGGCAAATTTTATAAATTATTCCTCAGCTTTTTTTTTTTTTTTTTTTTTGAGACTTTAGTACAAATTCCATCTGTGATATCTAGTTCCCAAAAATATAATATGACAAAGTTGGTTTATTTTCGTCCCCTTTAGAAATATTGATGGTAAAGATTTCTTTATTGATCTATTTTGAAATTATATATAATTAGTTTTATATCTACTTAATTTTAATTTATAAGGTAAAATCTAACGATGGACTTACGAGTATTAACTCAGTTTCTAAATTTAAGTGCAAAGAATGTATTCTTTGGTTAGCTAATAACAAATTAATGTTATTTGAATATATAAAAATATTATATTTAAAATCTTAATTAACAATATCATTAATATATATGAAAATTGGTCCCATAATTGAACTATGTGGTACCTCTCTACATAAGGAAATGCTCTCTAAAAATACATTATTGCAGAATACTAATTGTTATCTGTCGGTATGGTAACTACGAGAAAGTTTTAATACCACACCCCTAATTCCAATATGTTCTAATTTATCTAATAAGACATCATGGTTTAAACCATGAAATGCTTTGGACACATCGATGAATATTCGGACTACACTTGATTTCTCCCCAAGTATTTATTTATTTATTTATTTTTCTAAATGCATGTTAATATTTGTTAATTAAGCTGTGTTTTTCGAGATAATTGACTAAGAATGCTGCAATATTATATATATATATATATATATATATATATATATATATATATATATATATATATATATATATATATATATATATATATATATATATATATATATATATATATATATATATATATAAAACTGTAGACCAAATTCAATATTACCAACATTCAGTGAAATTTACAAAAAAGAAAAAAAGAAAAAGAAATATATATATATATATATATATATATATATATATATATATATATATATATATATATATATATATATATATATATATATATATATATATATATATATATCTTTTTCTTTTTTTTCTTTTTTGTAAATTTCACTGAATGTTGGTAATATTGAATTTGGTCTACAGTTTTTTTTTTTTCGCTTTCATCGCTTGATTAGTATATTATGTTTTAATTAATAATTGTTAAAATAATCGCCAAACGCATATACGTGTGTTTTAAAATTTTTAGTGAAATTTTGTTATATCCTGGACTTTCTGACTTCAAAACTAAAAAAAAAAAAAAAAAATACCTCATTAGTATATGTTGGAATTATATGCATGGAAAATGAAGGAGATTGATTCAGATATTTCTTATCATCTAAGTCAGGGATCTTCTAATTTATTTAAATTTATAAAATATTCATTAAATCAGGATGAAATAGTTTGATGTGGAAGATCCAATGATATTAAATTATTATTATTTTTTTTTTATGTAGGAAGGACACTGGCCAAGGGCAACAAAAATCTAATAAAAAAAAAAATGCCCACTAAAATGCCAGTCCCATTTACATTGTTAACCTTTCCCAGAATATAATTAATTATTTTCTAGAGTGATTTAAGATCACCATGTCTATTATTTTCTTTTTCCTTGTAATATTCATTCTTTGTTAATATTATTATTTTTGTTACATTATTTCTATAATTCTTGTGTTTCTCTTTAGTTTAGGAGGGATTTACTTGAAAGTCTTGCTAACCTTTTTTTTTTCTCTCTCGTGCATTTTATATAGGCCCAGAGTTATGTAAGGGCTGATAATCTGTCAACACACTCTCTTGACTGGATATTTTATTTTATTTTTTTAGTAATAATCACTTTCCAAGACTTTACTCCAATTTACTGCTTCTAATTATTTTATCAATATAATGTTGTTGTTGATTTGCGTGATAATTAAATACATATAATACTGGAAAATTATCTGAAGTATCTGAATTAACTATGTAATTACCAATATTAGTCTGTGATTGATCAGTTCAGATATGACCAATAAGTAAAGCAAATTTGTTTGTGGTTCTAGTAGATTTGGTGGTTAATAAAAATATAAAAAAATGGGAAAGAATACATTAGATTACAAAATTCCTGAATGATAGTATCATTTAACTTCTTTAGTAAAACTAAATTAAAATCTCCAATACATAAAGCTCTTCAAATTTCCTATGCAGGCTAATAGAAGTATTTCCGTGAGGACGTCAATAAACTTATTAATATTCCCGCTTGGCTATCTATATACATAGCAGTAGTGTTTATTTATTCATTATTATAGACTGGGACCCAATGCATTCAATATAATTATATATTTTTGAAAATTCACTTTTAGAAGAAATGATGAGGGAAATAGAAAGCCACACCTCCCCCTTATGTGTTCCTGCATCCAGTGAACAAACTGTGACCGGGCAGCTGGTGCAGGGGAAAGAGGTGCAAACTTAATCTGGATTCTTTAAAGCCAATGATATTATAAGTAGTGCCGATGTTGCATAAAATTGTGTCAACAAAGGATTGAAAATTGGTCGAAACAGATCAGCTGTTAAGGGTTAAGATACTAATGTATTAGATGGCAAGGAAATTATTCCTGGATAAATGTACTGAGATCTCGGAGAGCCTATGTAACTAAACTGCAAGTAAAGACTATCGACGTCGAGGTTTCTGTTATACTTATCTTCGGTTTCAAAAATATCATGCTCATTAATATTTGAAGTACTTGGTGACATAAGTGGGTAGTAAATTTACGCTGTCGTGGTGATATTACGGCATATTATTATCAATATTCAAGTGATAAAACAACAACAAGAACGACAAAAACAACAACAATAATAATGATGATAATAATAATAATAATAATAATAATAATAATAATAATAATAATAATAATAATAATAATAATGATAATAATAATTATAATAATAATAATAATAATAATAATAATGATAATTATTATTATTATTATTATTATTATTATTATTATTATTATTATTATTATTATTGTAACAATAACACACGCACACGCACGTCTGGCGTGATCTGACGCTGCCGGACACACCCGCTCTTCCTTGAGGTCAGGTCTGGTATTACCGGAGATCGGATGCATCTGGGGTCCCCTGAGGCCAAGCCACATCCATCTGGCATCGGATGGCGCCGTGTGTCCTCAGTTAACGACCAGACACAAAGAGACACTCACGATCTCCACGCCAACAAATATCATTACTCTGCCTTGTGTCCCGTGTGCGCCACTTCGACTAATAAATGGCCAATAGAGAAGTTTTGGTGTCTGGTTACCCTGGTTCCTGAACACACTACACTGGTGACCCCGGAGTGACCAGGGTAACATTATCAACACCCCAACGCCTCTCTCAACCACCGTCCTTGCGCACTGGCCGCTCCAGCTTCCTTCTTACCACAGTGACACGACCAGCTGGTTCCAACACATAGATGACACCTTCTCACCCAACAACATCACTGATGAACAGAAGTACCACGGTGTCATCGTGGCCATCCCCACAGTGGTTGTGGTACTCATCACCTCCACCCTCGCTTCTCTACCGGAGGATGGGAAGTACCCGGCCGTGAAAGAGGCCCTCCTCAGCGCCTGTGGCCAGACCCGAGAATCTCACCTCCACGCCCTTGAAGGGGCGCGATATGACGGAGGCCGCCCCTCCCTGCTTCTCACCCACCTACATTCTCAACACAGCAATGAACAAGCCTTACTTCGCAGACATGCTGCGATTCCGATGGCTGGCTCTCTTGCCTGCTTCCTCAAGTCGGCGGCCACCGGTAACACACTTCAGGGCTGCGGCGAACTCACGAACTTAATCTTTCTCGCCCACCAGCTTCCACCCGCGACAGAAAACTGTTTTGTGCTCGTTGATTGGTCACAGTGACCCCAATAGTATGTCCTCATCTCCCAGTGTTGTGTGTGTTAGTACTGCCGACCCCCTACGTAGTGCTAGTGTGTTACCCTACCTAGGAGCGGGTCATGGTGCCAGTGTCCCGCCGGCGTCGAGAGGTCCACCACCTCCCTCTTCCGACGCTTTCCTGCACAGGTTAGCGGCTCGGCCGTTGCTTATGTCCACACCACGCCAGCCTTCCGCTGCTACCCATGACCTCCCCCTCGCCGCCCGCCTGGCAGCCCTGGAGCAAACTCTTGCTCAGATCCAGGCTTTGCTTGCCTCCCCGCGGCCACACACACCCCGGCAGTACTGTTTCTACCACAGAAAGGTTGGGGCCGCCGCCAGGAACTGTGTTTCTCCGTGCATGTGGCCGGGAAACGGGCGACGAGGTTGGCGGGAGTTCCCCACTGTCCCACTGCCCCGTCGTCTCCTCACCCAACGGCCACCGAGCAGGGCACCACACCCACGCCGACACCTGGTCGGCGGCGGCTCGTGCTGTGGGTGAAAGACACGGTGTCTGGCATGCGGTTCCTGGTTGACTCAGGCGCAGGAGTCAACGTTATCCCGCCACCCACCCCACATTTCAGGCGCCATCACACGGCCTACGATCTCCTCGCCGTGGATGGCTCTCCAGTTCCGTTTTATGGCACGCACACCCTCCGCTTTGCTCTCACGCCCGGCGAGGTGTTCACGTGGGACTTCGTGGTGGCAGCCGTGACTCAGCCGCCCCTGTGCCTCGACTTCCTCGGCGCCTTTGACCTCTTCCTCGTCAACTCCCGGCGCCTCCTGCACAGCGCATCTAACCAAGTCATCCCCATAGATCCTTGCACAGCCCGCGCACCACTGCGGAGGCTGATGCCTAGTACAGCGCCATTCTCGAAGCCTTCTTCGAACTCACGACTCCTGCCACGCCTCACGGTCACGCTCACCACGGGATCCAACACACCATCGTCACACGCGCCTCTCCACATGGTTCCCAAGACACAAGAGGGAGAAAGGCGCCACTGCGGCGACTACAGGGCCTTGAACGCTATGACGGTACCCGACAGGTACCCCAGTCCTCACATCATGGACTTCCACGCGAAGCTGGCAGGGAGGAGGGTGTTCTTAAAAATCGACCTCATCGGTGCCTTCCATCAGATTCCCGTGGCAGAGGAGAACATCCAGAAAACTGTCATCACGACGCCCTTTGGCCTCTTTGAGTTCCCGAGGAAGAACTTTGGCTTCCAGAATGCGGTGCAGACGATGCAGCGCCTCATTGACCAAGTCTCGTCTCTTCCTTGTCCCCACATCACTACCACGAACATCTCCGCCACCTGTTCACCCGCCTGCAAGCCTATAGCCTCAAAATCCACCCGGCTAAGGTGACAATATAAGCAGAAGAATTAGAGGTTAGGAAAAATCAAGAAGAATGTTGTGTGTATCTCTAAGGCAGTCAGGAATACGAACATGGTATTGCACCAGTTGCTCTAGGTAATGAAGGATAGCAAAGTTAAAATCTAGTTCACCAAGATGGTCAGTAAAGGGAGAGGAAAGCCTAAGCTGGTGGTGAACATTGAAGTCTCCAAAATTGATTTCTCTGCAAAATGGAAAGATTTAGCACATACAGACGGGTCTCTGACACGGAAGCAATAGCCATTCCAGGGGAAATCAGAATAATACCTCATCAGGTCTCCCAAATTAACAGAGGCAAGACGCCAGAGGTAATTCCGTTTTAGGGGATAATGAGGAAGGATTGGAAATATAGGACAAGATACAAATATGAGTTTGTGATCGGAGGACTCAAACGGATAAGATAGGGTGACAGTATAAGTAGTAAGATTAAAGGTTAGAAAGTGATCAAGAATGTTGGGTGTATCTCCAAGACGGTCAGGAAAACGAGAAGAACGCTGGATCAGTTGTTCTATGTCGTGAAGAATAGCATAATTAAATGCTAGTTCACCAACATGGTAATTGAAGGGAGAGAAAGACAAAGGTAGTGGGAAACAATGAAGTCTCCAAGAATAGAAATCTCCGCAAAAGTCAGAATCTGTTCCACTTTGCAAGTTAAGTCAACGATTTTTTTTTTTTTTTTCAATTCCGAGGAGTTAGATGAGAATTATACAGCACCGACAAATTTAATTTCAGAGTGACTCTGTAGTAGCCAGATGGTGGAAAATTCGCAAGTTTAAAAACGTGGACAGAAGAGGAAGTCAATTCGTTGTAAACATAGACTTCCAGCTTTAGATGGAAAATGAAGGTAAAGAAGGTAGGAGGGAACAGAGAAGGGTTTACTGTCAATTCTTTCAAACACTTGCGTTTTGGTTAAAAAAGAAAATGGAGCTTAGTAGAAGAGATGTGGTTTTCTACATACTGAAAATTAAATCTAAGGCCAGAAATATTGCATAAGTTAATAAAGAAAAAGTTGAAAGGGATGTTAAATCACTTATGGTCGATATCAGTAGAATAGTTTGACCTGGGGATATTTTTTAGTCCCTTCCCCAGATGGGAACACCGAGTCTCGTGTAGGAGTCGCCATATTTAATCTGGCATTTTGATTAAATGTCATATATATATATATATATATATATATATATATATATATATATATATATATATATATATATATATATATATATATATATATATATATATATATATATATATATATATATATATATATATATATATATATATATATATATATATATATATATATATATATATATATATATATATATATATATATATATATATATATATATATATATATATATATATATATATATATATACACACACACACTTACTTTGGAATGCGTATCCATGCAGTATTCTTAACATTAAAAGGGCTTCACAGACGAGAATCTCCCACACCATCTTCTGAAACGGAGAATAAAGAGATTATTATTATTATTATTTGTAATAATGTTGCATATCTAGCTGTCTTCTACCGCTATTTTCATGCAAACTGCTCTTCTGATCTTGCTAACTGCATGCCTCCCCTCCTTCCACGGCCTCGCTGCACAAGACTTTCTTCTTTCTCTCACTCCTATTCTGTCCACCTCTCTAACGCAAGAGTTAACCAGTATTCTCAATCATTCATCCCTTTCTCTGGTAAACTCTGGATCTCCCTGCCTGCTTCTGTATTTCCACCTTCCTATGACTTGAATTCCTTCAAGAGGGAGGTTTCAAGACACTTATCCACCAATTTTTGACCACTGTTTTGACCCTTTATGGGACTGGCATTTCAGTGGGCATTTTTTTTATTAGATTTTTGTTGCCCTTGGCCAGTGTCCTTCCTACATAAAAAAAAAAAAAAAAAAATTTTTCGTTTATTGATTTGTTTTGTTATTCTTTTTAGAATGCTTAATAACATGAAATCTTACTTACTATCATTATAACATACACATAAATTTTCACTAATTATCCCCAAACAATAAGACGTCCAAGCATATACAATTTAAATCTAAAAGTAATGTATAAATAATGTTTTAAGCACTACTTTATAGAAAATTTTCAAACAATGAAATGTCTCAGATGGCTGGGGAAAACTATACCTAGCTTCGTTCTGTGGTCCAACAATACAACATTATTTTTCTACAAATTTACTTGCTATCCTCGGTCTGAATTAAACTATTCTGTAGATATACCCTGATTAAGGGCGTTTGGGTTGCACGGAGTAACATATACAGAAACATCATAAAAATACATTTTACACTAAACAATAAGTTATTTATCACCTACTACCACTAAAACTTGGTGACATTTTCCTTTTTTTCTTGATTACTTCCTTCAATCTATTGGACACAGTCAACTAGCTTGTAAAGGTTGTCAGGTGAAAGATTATTTCACACCTTTCCTGTGGCCGCCTTCAACTTTGGCAAGGAAGTTTTATGCTGTTCTTGCATCTTTTTTTTTTTTTCCACAATATTCCATAGAATTCCGATTGGATTAAGATTTGGGCTGTTTCCTGGCCATTAGCCTATACAGCGAACACCGTATTCCTTCAGCTAGTCTACAACAATTTTGCTGGTATGGCACGATGCACTGTCTTGCATGAACACCTCAGCATTGCACATAACAAAACATTCAGGGAGGTTGTTAGTTAGAGTCGTTCACTGACTCCCCTTTTTCAAGAAAATATATCTGGCCGACAACATAATACGAAAAAGTTCCCCACGCCATAAAACTTTGAGGATGTTTTAGTTTTATTTCGTAGTGTGGGTAGTAGCGGACCGAGTTACGTAGCCTTTGAAGACGTCCAAAAGATGTAGCAGCCACTGTAAATGTCTTTTCATCTGAACAAAGGATTGGTCTTGCTATATGAATGGGCCAAGCGCTGTATTTCCTTTCAAATGCCCCACATTTTACCTTGTGCTGAGATTTTAGCAGTGGCTTTCGGGCAGCGCGGTGAGAGAGGTCAGTTTGTTCTTAATATACACTACGAACAGGCACTCTAAACAACTTATTTGGATTTTTTTTTTTTTTTTTTACGCGCATGATGCAAGTGTTGGTTTACTAGTAATCTGCCTTTTGATAACACGCAGAGTGATGGTCTAGGACTTTTATTTTCAAATGGTACACCGCCATCAACGGTTTCATTGCATTTCTTCACCCACAGCTGCACGTTCTTCTTTGACACACCAGTCACATGAACTATCTGCGCTTCGTTATAACCAGCCTTATGTAACACATGAATACGGGTCAAAGTTTCTGTGGACAAATGAGGGTTCCGCCCCATAGCCACATGAACGAATACTGTGAAAAGAATCGAGCACAGTTATGAAAATAGCCGGATGGAAGAGACTGACACTTACATCTAGCCCCACCCACAATGCCGTACTGACTGATATTGTTTTATTATGTGTGTGTTGTGTGATTATTGTATAAAAGAAAGTTCCCAGTTAGGCTTTTTTTTTTTTTCCTCATGGTCAGTTTGTGGGGTACTCAACTGGAATAAGTCCGTTAATTGGTCTGCAACCCAGGGACGTCTAATGCCGCGACCACCGCTGTAGTAATAAGAAAAGTATGTAATTGTTTTATTTCATACGTAACTTTAAACTAGTAGAGCTTTAATTCAGAAGCAAATATAATGAATGAGTAAATATGAAAATGATGAATGATGAGTTACCAGTAGGAGGCTGGCAGTTCCCAGGAACCTCCTAGCAGATGTGGCAAGCCCAGTTATCCTCCAAACGTTTTTTTTCATAAATATTATAGATGTAACTGATCTAAGAACTGATGAGGGTGGTGTGGCAGGTTATATATATATATATATATATATATATATATATATATATATATATATATATATATATATATATATATATATATATATATATATATATATATATATATATATATATATATATATATAAGAACATAAGAACATAAGAAATAAGGGAAGCTGCAAGAAGCGACCAGGCTTACACGTGGCAGTCCCGGTATGAAACACACCTACCTATTTCCATCTGCTATCCCCATCCATAAACTTGTCTAATCTTCTCTTAAAGCTCTCTAGTGTCCTAGCACTAACTACATATATATATATATATATATATATATATATATATATATATATATATATATATATATATATATATATATATATATATATATATATAATTTGTTTATTTATTTATTTATGTGAGAGGTGCTGGCCTAGGGAAAACAAATCAGAGGTATCAGTCCCTAAACATAGGATGAAAACTATCACAATAAAAAAAGAGGGATAAGTATCTTGAAACATGACCCTTGTAAGAGCTGAAATGATAGGAATGAGAAATTATAGAAGAAGGCAGGTACTTCCAGAGTTTACCAAAAAAGGGATGCATGATTGAGAATAATGGTTAACTCTTATTTTAGGGAGGTGGATAGAGTAGCGGTTAAAGAAACTGGAAATACTTACGCCACGAGGCCGCAGGAGAAAGGCAGGCATACATTTAACAAGAGCATAGAATCAATTATTGTGAAAATAGTGGTAGAAGATATAGAGAAATGTAATATTGTAGCGAGGAGAGAAATGTTGAAGATAGCCAGTTAGAGGAGAGGAGTCAATAAAACGAGATACTTGTATATCCACACTACCTAGAAGAGTGATGTGAGTGGAACCTAACAGCACATGTGAGGCGTACACCTTACATAAATTAATACGACCTCTGTACAATATTAATAACTGAGAGGGTGACCAAAACTGGCGGAGACGACTCTGAACGTCTAACGACACATAAGCTCTTTTAACAAGAGATGAAATGTGAAGTTTCCGGCTTAAATTACTAGTATAGGATAGACCAATGGTGTTCAATATAGAAGAGGGGCACAGCTGATTGTCACCGAAGAAGAGGGGATAGGTAACTGAAAGGTTGTATCGAGATGATAGATGAAGGAATTGAGTCTTTATGGCACTGAAAAATAATAAGCCCCAATCAGAAATTTGACAGACATCAGACGTCTGGCGTTCTATAGCTTACCTGCATGAACTGTTTGATTCCTGAATTGTTGGAGTTCTATGAAAAGACGTGTAAGAGTACTGGGTGGAGTGGATAGGACAGATAGTAATTTGGCTTAGATCACTGATGTAACCATAAGTAAGTAGGGATAGGTAGGAACATACTCTGTTAAACATCACTCATGTTGTTCTTAGTTCATTTAGTCTAAGATATTATCCTGCTGTTCGTCTGATGAAATATTCCCAACCTGCACAACAGCAGGCACCATCCTGATTACGTGCTGCTGATGCAAATACAAATCTTATGTTTACTTCTGTTTGACATGGAAGCGTAGGTTCCTCACTCTTTCTTAACGCAAACCTTTTACCAAAACGCGATCCGGGAGCACCGTGTGCCGCCACGACGAAAAATCGGAGTTCGATGACTGTAACTTTCTTCGCACTTAGGTATCTAATCTTTCTCTAAAGCTGAACTCTTATCTCAGACGTTTGCTAGAAACTCTATCTTTGATGATTCAGGGCTTGATCCTCCCTCTTTTCTATATTCCTATTAAGATTCTTCCTAATTACCGTATGCTTTCCATGCCCTCGGTGACCTTAACCCTCGAGAGGATTAATGTTTTCCGAAACTTTGTCGCGGTGTCTACATCATGGTAAATCAAATTATAATAACAAATACATACATATATATATATATATATATATATATATATATATATATATATATATATATATATATATATATATATATATATATATATATATATATATATATATATATATATATATATATATATATATATATATATATCCTGTCCCTCCCCCCCAAAAAAAAAATCACACATACAGTAAGTATTGCTAGAAATATGTTGCCTTAGTTTACAAAAAAAAAAATAATAAAATAAATAAAAAAAAAAAATAAATAAATAAGTAAAATCATCTCTTACATTCAGTGAAATTAATATGTAAGAAAAAAGCTAATAAAACAGATAAGAACATATAAAAAAAAGGAAAGAAACATTAAAAATCTTATTAAAAGGCTACATTAGGTTACAATGCGAATGAAAGAAAATATCAGAAATAAATAGTTACTAAGTACGAAATACTTGAATTGGTGTAACATATAGTTCTACACTTGAATGTTTGTAACAACGGCCTTCGATGCCTTTTCGTTCTTCCAGAGACATGGGAGGGATATTGTAATGAGAGGTGTCAGAGTAAGAAATTTCAGCAGTCGTGTTCCAAATCTAATGGTTAGCTCCTATCCTCTATTTTGTAATTTTGGTGTACTTTGAGTCCTTAGTACATTGTCATAGTTTGCATATTGATTGTCTAAAACTATTCTAAAGCATTGCTTTTGAATAATTTCAAGTGTGTGTATTATGCTTGAGTTAGTCCAGAATATCACACCTGTCGTAATAAACCAAACATAAAAGGTGAACATGGTGTGCATATTGAAACTGAACTGAACTAAAGAAAGATTTACCTGCTTTGGATATCATACTTCGAAGACAACCTCATATATGTACTTCTTCACGATCTTCCAAAACGGACGTGCCTCTGGTAATTTAAAGGACCTGAGTAGGTATTATTATAATTTTTCCTTGGAATAACCAATCTTTGTGGTATAGTATCTGACATGGACGCAGGAAGAGGCAGTAGACAC
Organism: Scylla paramamosain; assembly: GCF_035594125.1. Taxonomy (NCBI): domain Eukaryota; kingdom Metazoa; phylum Arthropoda; class Malacostraca; order Decapoda; family Portunidae; genus Scylla; species Scylla paramamosain. The sequence goes on from NC_087169.1 coordinate 4,895,688, forward strand.
CTGCGGAAACGATAATTACTCCCAGTGAGGTCTAAAGCACTGTTCAGGGGGTGCTGTGAACTTATCATTAAACCCATATGTGTCTCACAGCACAAGGGGGCAGTCACAGCCTGCCCTCTAAAGACAACTCTCTTCCTCCATACAAAACTACAAGCACCTAATAACACACACACCCTTCACTCAAAAATTTCAAAATCATCATGGCGACTCCTACACCAGTCTCGGAGTCCCCATCTGGGGAGGGGACCATAAATGTCCCCAGGTCGGACTGCCTTTCTGTCGACGACCCTAAGTGTCTTGACAAACCCCCTCAACTTTTTCTTCATTAACTTCTGCAACATTCGCGGTCTAAGATCTAATTTTCAATCTGTAGAAACCCACTTCTCCTCTTCTAAACCTCATCTTCTTTTCCTCACTGAAACTCAAGTGTCTAAGACAACTGACAGTAGCCCCTTTTTTGTTCCTTCCTACTTTCTCTATCCTCATTTTCGATCCAAAGCTGGATGTTGTGTTTATGTGCGCAGTGACTTAACCTGCTTTCGTGCCCACGCTCTTGAATCTTCCGAGTTTTCCATCATCTGGCTACGACTACTGAGTCACTCTCAAACAAAATTTATCTGTGCTGTATACGTCTCACCTAACTCCTCTGACTATAAGAAATTCTTAGACTACTTAACTTCCAAAGTGGAGCACATTCTGACCCTCTTCCCTTTTGCAGAGATCTCCATTCTTGGAGACTTCAATATTCCCCACCAGCTTTTGCTTTCCTCTCCCTTCACTAACCATCCTGGTGAACTAGCCTTCAACTTTGCTATCCTCCATGATCTAGAGTAACTGGTGCAACACCCTACTCGTATTACTGACCGTCTTGGAGATACGCCTAACATTCTCGCCACAATCTCATATGGTGCCTCTGGCGTTTTGCCTCTGCTAGTTGGGGGGGACCTGAGGAGGTATTATGCTGATTTTCCTTGGAATGACTACTGCTTCCGTGTCAGAGCGAATAACAGAGGTGATGATGTCTGGCATGGAGGCGTACATTCCTCACTCTTTTTCTCGACCTAAACCTTCCAAACCTTTGTTTAACACAGCTTGTTCTCGTGCTATACATGATAGAGAGTTTTCCCACAAAAGGTACTTAAGCCTTCCATCACCAGAATCTCATGCACTTTATATATCTGCCCGGAACCATGCCAAATCTGTTCTCCAACTGGCCAAAAAGTCCTTCATTAACAAAAAGTGTCAGAACCTTTCAAGATCTAACTCCCCTCGTGACTTCTGGCATCAAGCCAAAAATATCTTCAATAACTTTGCTTCTTCTTCTTTCCCTCCTTTATTTCAACCAGATAGCACCACTGCTATCACATCTATTTCTAAAGCTGAACTCTTCGCTCAAACCTTTGCTAAAAAACTCTACCTTGGACGATTCTGGGCTTGTTCCTCCCTCTCCTCCACCCGCTGACTACTTCATGCTACCTATTAAAATTCTTCGCAATGATGTTTACCATGCCCTTGCTGGCCTAAACCCTCGGAAGACTTATGGACCTGATGGGATCCCTCCTATTGTTTTCCGAGACTGTGCCTTCGTGCTTGCACCTTGCCTAGTCAAACTCTTTCAGCTCTGTCTGTCAACATCTACCTTTCCTTCTTGCTGGAAGTTTGCCTACATTCAGCCTGTTCCTAAAAAGGGTGACCGTTCTAATCCCTCAAACTTCCGTCCTATTGCTTTAATTTCCTGCCTATCTAAAGTTTTTGAATCCATCCTCAACAGGAAGATTCTTAAACATCTATCACTTCACAGCCTTCTATCTGATCGCCAGTATGGGTTCCTTCAAGGCCGCTCTACTGGTGATCTTCTGGCTTTCCTTACTGAATCTTGTCTTACTGAATTTTACTTATCTTGGTCATCCTCTTTTAGAGATTTTTGTGAAACTTTTGCTGTTGCCTTGGACATATCAAAAGCTTTTGATAGAGTATGGCACAAAGCTTTGATTTCCAAACTACCCTTCTACGGCTTCTATCATTCTCTCTGTAACTTTATCTCAAGTTTCCTTTCTGGCCGTTCTATTGCTGCTGTGGTACACGGTCACTGTTCTTCTCCTAAATCTATTGACAGTGGTGTTCTTCAGGGTTCTGTCCTGTCACCCACTCTCTTCTTATTATTCATTAATGATCTAAACCAAACTTCTTGTCCTATCCACTCCTACGCTGATGATACCACCCTGCACTTTTCCACGTCTTTTCATAGACGTCCAGCCTCTCAGGATGTAAACATTTCACGCAGGGAAGCCACAGAATGCTTGACTTCTCATCTTTCTAAAATTTCTGATTGGGGCAGGTCAAACCTGGTATTGTTCAATGCCTCAAAAACTCAATTCCTCCATCTATCAAATCGACACAACCTTCCAGACAACTATCCCCTCTTCTTCAAAGACACTCAACTGTCCCCCCATTCTACACTGAAGAACTCGGTCTGTCCTTTACTTATAATCGAACTGGAAACTTCACATCTCATCTCTAGCCAAAACAGCTTCTATAAAGTTAGGTGTTCTGAGACGTCTCTGCCAGTTTTTCTGACTCCCCCATCTGCTAACTCTGTACAAGGGCCTTATCCGTCCATGTATGGAGTATGCTTCACATGTCTGGGGGGGTTCCACTCATACTGCTCTTCTAGACAGGGTGGAATCAAAAGCTTTTCGTCTCGTCAACTCCTCTCCTCTAACTGACTGTCTTCAGCCTCGCTCTCATCGCTGCAATGTTGCATCTTTAGCTGTCTTCTACCGCTATTTTCATGCTAACTGCACCCTCCTCCTCTTTCTCTCACCCCTATTCTGTCCACCTCTCTAACGCAAGAGTTAACCAGTATTTTCAATCATTCATCCCTTTCTCTGGTAAACTCTGGAACTCCCTGCCTGCTTCTGTATTTCCATCTTCCTATGACTTGAATTTCTTCAAGAGGGAGGTTTCAAGACACTTATCCTTTAATTTTTGACTACATCTTTTGATCCTTTTTATGGGACTGGCATTTCAGTGGGCATTTTTTTTATCGGATTTTTGTTGCCCTTGGTCAGTGTCCCTCCTACATAAAAAAAAAAAAAAAAAACATTCCCCACTCTTTCTCTAGACCTTAACCTTCGAAATCTTGGTTTAATACACGCTGTTCTTGTGATATAAATGATAGAAGTGGCCCACAAAAGGTACATGAACGTTCCATCATCTGAATCACATGCATTCTATATTTCTACCCTGAGTCATGCCAAGTCTGTTCTCCAACTAGCCAAAACTCCTTCATTAAAAGAAAGTTCTTTTTTTTTTTTTTTTTTAAATATCTAACTACTATCATGTTTTCTGGCACCTAGCCAGAAACATCTCCTGTGTGTTTTCTTCTTCATCTGTCCGTCCTTTATTTCAACCTGATGGCATCACTGCCATCTCATATATTTCTAAAGCTGAACCCTTCGCTCAAAACTTTATCAAAAGCTCTTCCTTGGATGATTCAGTGCTTCTTCCTCCCTCTCCTCCACCAACCGACTATTTCATGTTGCCCATTAAGATCCTTCACAGTGTTGCTTTCCATGTCCTCACTGGCCTTAACCCTCGGAAGGTTTATGAGCCTGATGGGATCCCTCCTATTAATCTCCGAAACTGTGCTTCCACCTTGATTTTGTCAAACTCTTCCTTCTCCGTTTACCAACATGTACCTTTTCTTCTTGGTTGAAGTTTGCCTACATTTAGCTAGTTCCTAAAACGGTTGACCACTGTAATCTCTCACGCTACCGTCCTATTGCTATAATTTCCTGCTTCTCTATTTTATTTATTTATTTTTTTATCTATCCTCAACAGGAAGATTCTAAACATCTTTAATTTTACAACCTTATATCTGATTAACAGTATGGGTTCTGTCGAGGCTGCTTTATTGGTGATCTGGCTCTCCTTACTGAGTCTTGATGATCCTCTTTTAGGGATTTTGGTGAAACTTTTGCTGTTCCCTTAGACATATCAAAACTTTTTGTAGTGTCACAAAGCTTTGATTTCCAAATTACTCTCTTATAGCTTCTATCCTTCTCTCTCTAACTTCATTTTATCTTTCCTCTCGTACCGTTCTATTACCGGGGTAGTAGACGGTCAATGTTCTTCAAAGTCTATCAACGGTGGTGTTCTTCAGGGTTCTGTCCTGTCACCCGCCTTTTTCCTATTATTCATCAATGATCTTCTAAACAAAACTTCTTGCCCTATCCACTCCAACTCTGATGATACCGCCCTGCACTTTTCCATGTCTTTTCGTAGACGTCCAACCTTTAAGGAAGAAAACGGAAGCTACAGAATTCCTGCCTTCTGATTTAAAACAAAATATATATATATGACTGGGTTAGAACAAATTTAGTAATGCTTTTTGCCTAAAGAAACTCGATTTCTCCATCAGTCAACTCGACACAACTCAGAAACTCCCTCCCTGCATCTGTATTTCTTCCTATGACTTGGACTCTTTCAAGAGTGAGGTTTCAAGACACTATCTGATGTCGCCTTGTGAGCTAGCATTTCAGTGAGGCTTTTTTTTTATACAAATTTTTTTTTTTTTTTCCCAATGACATTAAAAGAAAAAAAAACAAGTTAGTGATGAGTTGGTTGTGACTCTTTAAAGCTTATAGGTAAGCATTTTTTATTTAGTTTGAGCTGTGGTTAAACTATTTATTTATTTATTTATTTTTTTATGGGGGATAAAGCATTACTTCACATTTGAGGTGATTAAGGATAATTTTATGTTTCACATTGTAGTGTAAGCTCATTTAGTGCTTCTTTCATCGTGAATACACTATTATTCACATTCACAAATACAGCTAGGGTGATCTATATATTTGATAAGTATGTTAGTATTTCAGCAAATATTGTTTACGGTAACAAGAAATATTACTGGACCTAAATGAGTACCCTATGGTACATCACATCTTCTTTTTTGCCAGTCAAAATTTGGAAGCCAAAATTTGGTTACATAACCTTTTAACCTTTTGTTTCCAATCTGAAAGGAAGCTTGCAACAAATACCAGCAATGATGGACGGCAACAAAGAAGAGTCTACCAACTCTGTCAGCATCGACATTTCCTTCCTCATTGATGTTTGACTACATTCAGCATGTTCCTAAAAAAGATGTTTACTCTAACCTTCAAAGTACCATCCTACTTCTTTTGCTTTATATATATATATATATATATATATATATATATATATATATATATATATATATATATATATATATATATATATATATATATATATATATATATATATATATATATATATATATATATATTTTTTTTTAGAAGGAACACCGGGCAAAAGCAGCATAAATAAAAAACATAATAAAAAAAATAAAACAAAAGGCAACTGAGACGCCGGTCCCGAATAGGGTCCGAAGTGGTGGTCAAAAATTAAAGGATAAGTGTCTTGAAACCTCCCTCTTGAAGGAGATCAAGTCAAAGAAAGGTGGAAATATAGAAGCAGGAAGGAAGTTCCAGAGTTTACCAGAGGAAGGCATGAATGACTGGGAATACCGGTTAACTCTTGCATTAGAGAGGTGGACAGAATTGGGGTGAGAGAAAGAAAAGTCTTTTCCACCGAGGCCGCGGAAGGAGGGGAAGCATGCAGTTAGCAAGATCAGAATAGCAGTTAGTAAGAAAATAGCGATAGAAGATACCAAGAGATGCAACATTCCCGCGATGAAAAAGAGGCTGAAGACAGTCATTTAGAGGAGAGGAATTGATGAGACGAAAAACTTTTGATTCCATCCTGCCTAAATGAGCAGTATGAGTGGAACCCCCCTTAGTCATGTGAAGCATAATCTATACATGGACGGATAAGGAACTTGTACATAGTTAGCAGCTGGGAGGGGAAAGGGGTATGAGAAAAACTGGCGGAGACGTTCATAGAAGCTGCTTTGGCTAAGGATGGGATGTGAAATTTCCAGTTTAGATTTTAAGAGAAGGATTGACCGAGGATATTCAGTGTAAAAGAGGGGGCCAGTTGAGTGTCAATGAAAAAGAGGGGATAGTTGTCTGGAACGTTGTGTCTAGTTTATAAATGGAGGAGTTGAGTTTTTAAAGGCATTGAATAATACAAATTTTACTCTGCCACAATCAGAAATTCTAGAGAGATCAAAAGTCAGGCTTCCCTGCGTGAATTGTTTACATCCTGAAGGGGTGGACATCTGTGAAAAGACGTAAAAAGTGCAGGATTGGATAGGGCAAGAGTTTGGTTTAAAAGATCATTGATGAATAATAGGAAGAGAGTGAGTGATAGGATATAACCCTGAGGAACACCACAGTGACCATCTACCACATCAGCAATAGAACTGTCAGAAAAGAAACTTAAGATGAAGTTACAGAGAAAAGGATAGAAGGCGTAGGAGGGTAGTTTGGAAATTATTGCTTTATGCCAGACTCTATCAAAAGCTTTTGATATCTCTAAGGCAACAGCAAACGTTTCACCAAATTCTCTAAAAGATAACCAAGACTCAGTAAGGAAAACTAGAAGATCATTAGTAGAGCGGCCTTGACGGGACCCATACTGGCGATCAGAGAGAAGATTGTGAAGTGACAGAGTTGAGCGCTGTATTTCTTGGTGGACTTGTTTCCACGTGATGCAGTGTGTAAGCGCTCTTCTGATGTACACGTGCTGCAGTTCTTACACACTGCAGCACGTGGAAACAAGTCCACCAAGAAATACAGCGCTCAACTCAAGTCCTCATAAACAACAATTTCAGTGAAAAGGACATCAACCGCCTAGTAAAGAAAATTGTCGACAGCTGGCATAACAAGAAACAACAAGAGGATAAGAAAGGGAACATCAACATCTTCTATAAAGCAACTTTCTCTACCGCCTACGAAGAAGAGAGGGCCATCACGCAGATTGTGAAGAGGAACATCAAGCCTTCCGACCCTGACAAACAAGTTAAACTGATGATTTATTACAACACCAAGAAAACCAGCCATCTTCTTCTAAAAAATAACCCCTCAAAAGAGAAAGAGAGCCTTCAGAAGTCACATGTCATATATAGGTTTACATGTAACCAAGGAAACTGTGAAGTCCTTCCCTCCACCTATGTTGTGCACCTATGATGTGCTGGACTCGCCTCAAAGGTCTCGGAATTTCCGTACCTACCTACTGACTCGTTATCTTGTCTGTGTCGAGCCTTCCTTGGCCATGGCTTTCTCTGGGGTGTACAAAGCGAAGCGTTTTATTCAGGACGGTGAACCCATCAATCGCATCGTCATCACCTGGAGCCTTCCTGAGCCCCCGCCGCCCTTTTGACTCTCTTCCCAGCCTTCCGCCATGCGAAGTACGCAGGATGAAGGATGAGCAGCCCTGGTGCTTTAGGTGCTGGGACCTCGGCCACATCTCGCGCTACTGTTCCCGTCCTGAGAAGTGCGCCTGGTGTTCTGGCCAGCATCACTCCCTCGCCTGCCCTCATCTGTCCCAGCCTCCCTCTACTGGCCCCGCACCAGTCTCACAGGACTCTGAGTCAACGGTACAGGGATCAGACACACCTACAGCAGATACCTCGAAGTGGAAGTGCCCTCGCTGCCGTTAGCCAGGCGTTAACGTCTGGCATGTGTGTTTAAGGCGCCCCGCCACCTCCGCCGCGCCTACCACCTCGGCTCCGCCTTCCGCCCCACAGTCTGCTCAGCGCGCGTCCGTTCCTCAGCAGGCCTCCTCCCCGCCGGTGACGGACGCTGGTTTGGTGGCTCCTGAGGTTGCCTCTCTTAAGGCTGCTGTGGAGTCGATGACATCTCAATGTTCCTCGTATGCTGCTCGTTTCGAGGCCATTGAACGCAGAATGGAGGGATTCGCCAGCCAGCATGCTGATATGAACACCAAGGTTTCTGCTATGATGGACGCGCTCCAAGCACTTACCGTCACCGTCACTACCCTCGCTGGCAAGGTTGACTCCCTCGCCACACACCTCGAATGGCCACGCCTCCCATTCGTCCTCCTCTGGTCGCGCCAAGCTAAAGAGTAATAATAGATAGCCAGCCACAGCTTCACGTCCTCTCCTGGAATGCTTGCGGCCTCACTCATTGCCTTAAACAGTCTGCCCTCAAAAGTTACGCGCAGCAGCATCATCCTGATATTATTTTAATTCAAGAGGCTTTTTGTTGGCCATCCTGTGGCACAAAGGGGTGCGCCGCCGTCGCTTCGTGCCTACATTCCCTACGTTTATCATGCTCGGAATGGTCTCATCACCTACGTTCACTCTGCTGTACGGCACAGGCTACTCCGGTGCTCTACACATGATGACACGACCTTCCAACTGCTTGAGGTGGTAGCGGGCGCTGGTACGATTTGGCTGTGCAATGTCTATGTGGCTCCAGGCCGGATAGACACTGCTGTTCTCCCCACTCCAAGTGTTCAAGGCACCATTTATATGGGTGACTTTAACGCCCGGCATCCTGCGCTGGGTGACATCTCTCCGACACCGAATCGCAACGGGACACGCCTAGAGGAATGGCTGCATCGTTACCGGCTAACACGATGGGATACTGGCGGTGCCATGCACTCAAGAGGAGGCACTTTTGACCACATCTTGACTCAGGGCCTGGTGACGTCCAATGTCACTTGCTCCTCTGTGCCCATACTGTTTTCTGACCATCTTGCCCTCGCCCTCCATTTGTTTGTCCCAGCCGTCCCTCCCCACCTCCACCGTCGCATCCGCATTACCATTCCTCCTAAGGAGGAGGCAGTAGACACCTGCCGAAACGATAATTACTTCCAGTGAGGTCTAAAGCACTGTTCAGGGGGTGCTGTGAACTTATCATTAAACCCAGCTGTGACCTCACTGAATGTTTCCCTTTGTGTCTCACAACACAAGGGGGTAGTCACAGCCTGCCCTCTAAAGACAACTCTCTTCCTCCACACAAAACTACAAGCACCTAATAACACACACACCCTTCACTCAAAAAATTTTAAAATCATGGCGACTCCTACACCAGCCTCGGAGTCCCCATCTGGGGAGGGGACCATAAATGTCCCCAGGTCGGACTGCCTTTCCGTCGACGACCCTAAGTGTCTTGACACCCCCCTCAACTTTTTCTTCATTAACTTCTGCAACATTCGCGGTCTAAGATCTAATTTTCAATCTGTAGAACACCACCTCTCCTCTTCTAAACCTCATCTTCTTTTCCTCACTGAAACTCAGGTGTCTGAGGCAACTGACAGTAGCCCCTTTTCTGTTCCCTCCTACTTTCTCTATCCTCATTTTCGATCCAAAGCTGGATGCTGCGTTTATGTGCGCAATGACTTAACCTGCTCTCGTGCCCACGCTCTTGAATCTTACGAGTTTTCCACCATCTGGCTACGACTACAGAGTCATTCTCATACTAAATTTATCTGTGCTGTATACCTCTCTCCTAACTCCTCTGACTATAAGAAATTCTTTGACTTAACTTCCAAAGTGGAGCACATTCTGACCCTCTTCCCTTTTGCAGAGATCTCCATTCTTGGAGACTTCAATGTTCACCACCAGCTTTGGCTTTCCTCTCCCTTCACTGACCATCCTGGTGAACTAGCCTACAACTTTACTATCCTCCATGACCTAGAGCAATTGGTGCAACACCCTACTCGTATTCCTGACCGTCTTGGAGATACGCCCAACATTCTTGACCTTTTCCTGACCTCTAATCCTTCTGCTTATGCTGTCACCCTTTCTTCTCCGTTGGGCTCCTCCGATCACAATCTCATATCTTTATCTTGTCCTATCACTCCAATCCCTCCTCAGGATCCCCCTAAGCGAAGGTGCCTCTGGCGTTTTGCCTCTGCTAGTTGGGGGGACCTGAGGAGGTATTTTGCTGATTTTCCTTGGAATGACTACTGCTTCCGTGTCAGAGACCCGTCTTTGTGTGCTGAGCGCATAACAGAGGTGATAGTGTCTGGCATGGAGGCGTACATTCCTCACTCTTTTTCTCGTCCTAAACCTTCTAAACCTTGGTTTAACACAGCTTGTTCTCGTGCTATACATGATAGAGAGGTGGCCCACAAAAGGTACTTAAGCCTTCCTTCACCAGAATCTCATGCACTTTATATTTCTGCCCGGAACCATGCCAAGTCTGTTCTCCAACTAGCCAAAAACTCCTTCATTAACAGAAAATGTCAAAACCTTTCAAGATCTAACTCCCCTCGTGATTTCTGGCATCTAGCCAAAAATATCTCCAATAACTTTGCTTCTTCTTCTTTCCCTCCTCTACTTCAACCAGATGGCACCACTGCTATCACATCTATTTCTAAAGCTGAACTCTTTGCTCAAACCTTTGCTAAAAACTCTACCTTGGACGATTCTGGGCTTGTTCCTCCCTCTCCTCCACCCTCTGACTACTTCATGCCTCGTATTAAAATTCTTCGTAATGATGTTTTCCATGCCCTCGCTGGCCTAAACCCTCGGAAGGCTTATGGACCTGATGGGGTCCCTCCTATTGTTCTCCGAAACTGTGCCTCCGTGCTTGCACCTTGCCTAGTCAAACTCTTTCAGCTCTGTCTGTCAACATCTACCTTTCCTTCTTGCTGGAAGTTTGCCTACATTCAACCTGTTCCTAAAAAGGGTGACCGCTCTAATCCCTCAAACTACCGTCCTATTGCTTTAATTTCCTGCTTATCTAAAGTTTTTGAATCTATCCTCAACAGGAAGATTCTTAAACATCTATCACTTCACAACCTTCTATCTGATCGCCAGTATGGGTTCCGTCAAGGCCGCTCTACTGGTGATCTTCTGGCTTTCCTTACTGAGTCTTGGTCATCCTCTTTTAGAGACTTTGGTGAAACTTTTGCTGTTGCCTTGGACATATCAAAAGCCTTTGATAGAGTCTGGCACAAAGCTTTGATTTCCAAACTACCCTCCTACGGTTTCTATCCTTCTCTCTGTAACTTCATCTCAAGTTTCCTTTCTGACCGTTCTATTGCTGCTGTGGTAGACGGTCACTGTTCTTCTCCTAAATCTATTAACAGTGGTGTTCCTCAGGGTTCTGTCCTGTCACCCACTCTCTTCTTATTATTCATTAATGATCTTCTAAACCAAACTTCTTGTCCTATCCACTCCTTTGCTGATGATACCACCCTGCACTTTTCCACGTCTTTTCATAGACGTCCAACCCTTCAGGAGGTAAACATATCACGCAGGGAAGCCACAGAACGCCTGACTTCTGATCTTTCTAAAATTTCTGATTGGGGCAGAGCAAACTTGGTATTGTTCAGTGCCTCAAAAACTCAATTCCTCCATCTATCAACTCGACACAATCTTCCAGACAACTATCCCCTCTTCTTCAATGACACTTAACTGTCCCCCTCTTCTACACTGAACATCCTCGGTCTGTCCTTTACTTATAATCTGAACTGGAAACTTCACATCTCATCTCTAGCTAAAACAGCTTCTATGAAGTTAGGTGTTCTGAGACGTCTCCGCCAGTTTTTCTCACCCCCCCCAGCTGCTAACTCTGTACAAGGGCCTTATCCGTCCATGTATGGAGTATGCTTCACATGTCTGGGGGGGTTCCACTCATACTGCTGTTCTAGACAGGGTGGAATCAAAAGCTTTTCGTCTCATCAACTCCTCTCCTCTAACTGACTGTCTTCAGCCCCTCTCTCACCGTTGCAATGTTGCATATCTAGCTGTCTTCTACCGCTATTTTCATGCCAACTGCTCTTCTGATCTTGCTAACTGCATGCCTCCCCTCCTTCCGCGGCCTCGCTGCACAAGACTTTCTTCTTTCTCTCACTCCTATTCTGTCCACCTCTCTAACGCAAGAGTTAACCAGTATTCTCAATCATTCATCCCTTTCTCTGGTAAACTCTGGAACTCCTTGCCTGCTTCTGTATTTCCACCTTCCTATGACTTGAATTCCTTCAAGAGGGAGGTTTCAAGACACTTATCCACCAATTTTTGACCACTGCTTTGACCCTTTTAAGGGACTGGCATTTCAGTGGGCATTTTTTTTTATTAGATTTTTGTTGCCCTTGGCCAGTATCCTTCCTACATAAAAAAAAAAAAAGTACTGCCCAACGTGTGTCTATTACATGTCATCCGCCCTTCCTACATTTCCTTTGACCTCTTCTGAAGACTTGTACTCCTCCATTGTCACCTCAACACACTTCTTTTATGACCACTATGTACGCAAGCTGCATGTCAAGCGTCGTCCGCGATTTTCAGCATGGACACTGGATCACCGTATTACCATGGCAGAGAAAAAGACGAGAGAGGATGGCCTTTCCTTCCAAACTCACCCCTCCCCGGAGAATCTGCGGGGAGGTATCAGATGTCCAGGAACAAGCTCGTGGCCCTCCAGCAATGTGTCCTCACCGAGTCTTGGCACCAGTTTACCAACAGCATCACCCACCGGGCAAGTGTGGCATCTCATTAATACAGTTGTGAGGAAGAAAACACAGCGGTCTCCATGATAGTCCAGCTCAGTACGCTCAAGATCTTCTTAATGGCTGGTGTGAGCAGTCACGTGCACAAAACCTTCCCCAGCATATTCATGATGCTCTCGCCTCTAATGACACTCTCCGCACCCTCCGTCTGATGGGTGCTTTGTTGCAACCAGACGAAGAGGATGACAGACCCATCACTGAAAGTGAACTTAATCGTGCCCTCTCTCGGGGCAAGGCATCAGCCCCAGGGGAAGACGGCATCACTTACTCTGTTCTCAGGCTTCTTTAGAAAGTTTCTGGCAATCCTCTTCTCCGGCTGTATAACGTCTGTTTTCGACAGAGATGTGTGCCGCACGCCTGGACCTTCAGTATCATCATACCGATTCCAAAGCCCAGCACGGACAAATTCAGGCCTATATCACTTACATCCTGCTTTAATAAGGTGATGGAGAGCGTCCTCCTCAATCGGCTGATGCTTCGGCTTGAGAGCAAGTTATCTCCCAGACTCTACGGCTTCCTTCCTCAGTGTAGTACGTACCATTGCCCCGTGGAGTTGTACGGTCGCCTCACCCCAACTAATGTTGTCGCTTTCATAGATCGGAAGAGTGCCTTCGATGTCGCCAACAGGGAGGTCATTCTCGACCAGCTCGTGGACTTCGGAGTTACGGGCAACCTCCTGGGGTAAGCGGAAGTACCTGCGTAACAGAACCTCCCGTGTTTTTTCAAGGGTGCGAGCAGTACAGTTCAGAAGTTTGAGCTTGGTACTCCTCAAGGTGGCGTTCTTAGCCCATTCCTTTTTAATATCTTGATGCACCGTATGTTTTCCTTACTTCCTGACGTCCCTGGCATCACAGTCACCTGTTATGCAGATGACATTTGCATCACGCGCATACACCAGCAGTCCTACAGCATTTCCTCCACTCGTTCTCTATCACGTCCTCCTTGTGTGGCCTCATTGTAGCGGGACACAAGTCACCGCTCCCTGCACTCCGTTTTCTATTTCATTATCACCCTTCCGTTTTCACTCTCTCTACTGCACACGCTCTTGTCTTTCATCTCTTTTTCATCACTTCTCTTACTTGTCACATTCTGTGCACGCTCTTTTACACGTGTATTACACATCTTTTCAACACATCTTACTACTCCTTTCTTCACACAGGCATACACACACACATACACTCTTTTTTTCCATAATTTTGTATGTGTCGTTTGCTGTGTTTAGTGATTGTTATATATATAGTTCATATTTTTTGTTGAATAAACAGAGAATACCCAAGCTGTTTCTTTTGCCAGAGCTACAATGTTGTGACACTGGAAACTGTTACCCCTTAAAGGACTAAACACTGCTATGACCAAGAGACATAGTTGGGAGCCTGAACTTCTCGCTTGAGCGACTTCCGGGCGGCCAAGTAGCACTTCACCTTCGCTACAATTGGTGACCCCGTTGTTCCGGAGTGAGCAGCCAAGTCCACCCTGCTGCTATCCTCCGACCACCCGGCCAAGGCGATGAGGTCGGCTACGAGCGGATCTTCCGGCAGCTGCCCCTTCGCCGGTGTCGCCGCTTCCAGCAGCAGACCCCGGCTGGCTGCCCCTTCGCCGGTGTCGCCGCTTCCAGCAGCAGACCCCCGGCTGGCCGCCACCCCGCCGGTGTCGCCGCCTCCAGCAGCAGACCCCGGCCCCCGACGCAGCCTGGCCGCCACCCCGCCGGTGTCGCCGCCTCCAGCAGCAGACCCCGGCCCCCGACGCAGCCTGGCCGCCACCCTGCCGGTGTCGCCGCCTCCAGCAGCAGACCCCGGCCCCCAACGCAGCCTGGCCGCCACCCCCCCGTATGCCGCCCCAAGCCGCCCGTATGCCGCCCTCACGGCGCCCCACCCCGCGGCACTCTCCAGCTGGCCCTCGCCACTGGCCGGCAGTCTCTCCCAGTCGCGGATGCTCCTCCACGTAACTTCTGCCGGCCCCTCCAGTTTCCTGCTGTTACCTGGAGCCCTCGCCACTGGCCAGCAGTCTCTCCCAGTCGCGGACGCTCCTCCACGTAACTTCTGCCGGCCCCTCCAGTTTCCTGCTGTTACCTGGAGCCCTCGCCACTGGCCAGCAGTCTCTCCCAGTCGCGGACGCTCCTCCACGTAACTTCTGCCGGCCCCTCCAGTTTCCTGCTGTTACCTGGAGCCCTCGCCACTGGCCAGCAGTCTCTCCCAGTCGCGGACGCTCCTCCACGTAACTTCTGCCGGCCCCTCCAGTTTCCTGCTGTTACCTGGAGCCCTCGCCACTGGCCAGCAGTCTCTCCCAGTCGCGGACGTTCCTCCACGTAACTTCTGCCGGCCCCTCCAGTTTCCTGCTGTTACCTGGAGCCCTCGCCACTGGCCAGCAGTCTCTCCCAGTCGCGGACGCTCCTCCACGTAACTTCTGCCGGCCCCTCCAGTTTCCTGCTGTTACCTGGAGCCCTCCCACTTGCCGCGTCCCGCCTCCATCTACAGCTCATCATAGGGGATTACCTACGGTCCATCGCCCAGGATTAACACTGTCATCCGTGGATTACTTACAGTGCGGTGCCAAGGATAACGTACAGTTCGTTCAGTGGTGAGTGCAGTGCCAAGGATAACGTACAGTTCGTTCAGTGGTGAGTGAAGTGACATTGCCCAAATTCGGCATCTCTCACCGCTGTGGCACCCGGTCACACCGGCGCCTCACGCCTTCACTCCTCACCGCTGTGGCTCCCGGACTTTCCGGCGCCTGTAGTGTACTTTACACAGTCACGTGGTGGTCCACTCAGCACAATGCCTGATGACGTCGACTCCGTAGCCTTCAGTGCTCCTCCGTTCATCAGCCAGGACCCTTCCACGTGGTTCTCCATCCTGGAATGTAACTTCAAAGCTTCCAAGATAACAGTGAGTCTAACCAAGTTCGTGAAGGCCTCTACAGTACTACCAGCTGACGTTCTTTCACAAGTTGCTGATGTCGTCAGTGCTGCCAGCACTTCTGCTTCGCCCTATGAAGACCTGAAAGCTGCTGTTCAGCAACGCCTACAATCTACAGTGTCGAGGCGCCTCCAGGAGCTTCTGTCACAAGAAGAACTTGGTGGTGAAAGGCCCACAGACCTTCTTCGCCGCATGAGGAAGCTGCTTGGCGACAAGTACCCCTCCTTCGACAAGGAACTCTTCTT
Source organism: Scylla paramamosain (assembly GCF_035594125.1). Classification (NCBI taxonomy): domain Eukaryota; kingdom Metazoa; phylum Arthropoda; class Malacostraca; order Decapoda; family Portunidae; genus Scylla; species Scylla paramamosain. The sequence continues at coordinate 4,911,256 of NC_087169.1, forward strand.
ACAGCTGTTCTACCAACGCCTGCCTCCTGACACTCAACGCTGCCTCTTCACTGTCAAGAACAAGCTCTCAGTAGACGAGCTTGCCACTCTCGCCGATGAATTCATGGCTACCCTTCCACAAGGTCAACCAGCTGCAGTAGCCTCCATCTCAGCAGAAGACAGTACCAAGCAACTTGCTGAGCTCGTCTCACAGCTTAGCCTTGAAGTGAGAGATCTTCGGAGAGAGGTCAGAGAACGCTCATACTCACGTTCGCGTTCTTCCTCCAGACACCACTTCCGGCGCCGCCAGCGTTCAAAGACTAAGACGCCGGAGACTTCTGGTTTCTGCTACTACCATGAAGAGTTCGGGAAAGACGCAAGAAATTGCAAGGCTCCCTGTACCTTCGCCAAGTCTTTAAACCCCAACAGCGAGCACTAGCGGCGCATAGTGTTCGCGACACCTCGTCTGCGCTACTGAAGTTGTATGACCCTCTCTCCCGGACCAAGTTCCTCATCGACTCTGGTGCAGACGTCAGTATTCTCCCTGTCCCTGGTGTAGACCGGACGTTGCCTCCCCTCCTTCACCTTCACGCCGCCAATGGTACGGAGGTTCCTGTGTACACGCGACGCACCTTGCAACTTCACCTGAACCTCCGCCGTACCTTCGAGTGGACGTTCTACGTAGCAGCTGTCACGCAACCAATTCTAGGTGCTGACTTCCTCCGACACTTCGGTCTCCTAGTGGACATCAAGGGTCGGAAGCTGCTCGATCCTCTCACCTCAGTCACGACAAAGGGACAGGTCACTCATGGTGATGGCACACAGATCTCCCTCGTCAAGGCAGACCACCAGTTCTCCTCCCTGCTGAAGTCCTTCCCTACGCTGACGCAGCCGTACTCAGCCAGCAAGCCGGTCACACACCACGTCTCGCACCACATCGAGACCAAGGGACCTCCTACCCACGCCAAGGCCCGCCGCCTAGCTCCAGAGCGCGCCAGACAAGCCAAGGCAGAGTTCGAGTCCCTCATTCAGCAAGGCATCATACGGCCCAGCTCCAGCAACTGGTCTTCCGCTCTCCACATCGTGCCTAAGAAAAATGGCGAACTACGACTATGTGGAGACTACCGCGCTCTCAACTCGCGCACCGTCGAGGACAGGTACCCAGTGCGTAACATCCAGGAGTTCTCTTCTCAGCTCTCCGGATGCACCTACTTCTCGAGGATCGACCTTGTGAAAGCCTTTCACTACATCCCGTCCATCCAGCGGACATTCCGAAGACTGCTCTCATTACACCCTTCGGATTGTTCGAGTACGTCAGGATGCCCTTTGGTTTGAGGAATGCCGCTCAAACCTTCCAACGCTTCATTGACGAAGTCCTTCGAGGTCTCCCCTTTTGCTTCGCGTACATCGACGACCTCCTCATCGCCAGTCCTGACGCAGAAACGCACCAACAGCACCTCCAGCAAGTACTCACCCGTTTGCAAGACTACGGGGTGCAAGTCAACGTCGACAAGTCTGTGTTTGGGGTCCCCTCCATCACCTTCCTTGGCCACACTGTCTCCTTGGAAGGCATCACTCCACTGCAAGAAAAGTGCGAGTCCATCCAGAACTTCCCCAAGCCTACAACACAGCGCCAACTCAAGCAATTCCTGGGGATGCTGAACTACTACAACCGCTTCATCCCCAGCTGCTCACTACTTCTTCAGCCCCTCTACGCAATGATCAAGCCTTGCAAGAGAGGACAGTCCATCTCCTTAGTCTGGAGCAAAACAAGCTCTCAGCTCCGTCTCACCTCTCAGCTTCCCTGCCCCAGATGCCATCATCTCTATCGCCACAGACGCTTCTGACATCGGCATCGGAGCAGTTCTACAGCAGTATGTCGACGGAGGTTGGAAACCGCTCTCTTTCTTCTCAAAGAAATTTAACAAGGCGGAATCCAAGTACAGTACTTACGACAGGGAACTTCTCGCCATCTACAAGGCCATCAGGCGTTTCCGGTACTTCGTGGAAGGTCGCAACTTCCATGTATACACCGACCACAAGCCACTCACTTCGAAGTCCCTGCACATCAAGACCTCCTGTTCACCGCGACAACTGCGTCACATCGACTTCATCTCACAGTTCACCACGGATTTGCGCTACGTCAAAGGTGAACACAACGCCCCAGCTGATGCTCTCTCGCGCAACATCTCTGCTGTGTCATCTTCTCCCATCGACTACACTGCCATCGCTGCTGACCAGGCCAACGATGAAGAGCTGCGGCAACTCCAAGACAACCCCGCACTACAGATGAAGAAGATACAACTCCCAGGAACCACAGTGCACGTTTACGCTGATACTTCCACCGATTCCTGTCGGCCCTACCTGCCGAAGACCCACCGGTATCGTGTTTTTCGTCAGCTGCACGACCTCTCCCACCCTGGCATCCGAGCATCTCAGCAGATGATGACCTCACGCTTCATCTGGTCTGGCATCAACAAAGACGTCAGGCTGTGGACCCGCACATATGTCAAGTGCCAAGCCTCCAAGGTGTGGCGACACACACGCTCTCCTGCGGCCGCCTTCACTCCAGTCTCTTCACGGTTCGACCACGTGCATGTCGACCTCGTTGGACCACTACCCTACTCTGACGGTTACCGGTACCTTCTCACCTGCGTCGACCGCTTCACACGCTGGCCGGAAGCTGCACCTTTGGCTGACATCACAACGGACTCCGTCGCACGTGCCTTCATCACTACTTGGATCTCCAGGTTCGGTGTCCCTCTCAGCCTCACTTCTGACCGTGGCAGCCAGTTCGAGTCCAGTATGTGGAACAAGGTGATGTCACTACTAGGCATCCAACGCTTCAGGACAGCCAGTTACCACCCGCAGGCAAACGGCACCGTTGAGAGATTCCACCGTCAGCTGAAGTCTTCCTTAGTTGCCTCTGCCACACGTGCAGACTGGTCCCACGCACTTCCTCTCGTCCTCCTTGGTATACGGACATCACTAAAGGAAGACCTACACCACTCCTCCGCCGAGCTCGTTTATGGTACCAAGCTCAGGCTACCTGGCGAACTCCTAACTCTTGCACCTCGCTCTACTCCTTGCAGCGTTCAGGACTTTGCAGCCAACCTCTCTGACTTCATGCAGCGTCTGCAGCCTGTCCAGCCTCGCACGTCTCCCTCCAAGACTTTTGTCAGCCAGGATCTGGACACTTGCACGCACGTGTTCGTCAGGGTTGACGCTGTGAAGAAGCCCCTGCAGCAGCCCTACCAAGGCCCCTTCAAAGTCCTGAGCAGGAGGAGAAAGACGGTCACTGTGGACAAGGATGGTAAGGCTGACACCATCTCCATCGACCGAGTCAAGCCTGCCTACCTCCTTCACAGTGACCCGGCCATCATCAACACCATCGGCCAGAACGTCGCCACCAACACCACTCAACACAAGAAGACGGTTACGTTCCTCCTACCTCGTCACTAGGGGGGGGGAATACTGTAGCGGGACACAAGTCACCGCTCCCTGCACTCCGTTTTCTATTTCATTATCACCCTTCCGTTTTCACTCTCTCTACTGCACACGCTCTTGTCTTTCATCTCTTTTTCATCACTTCTCTTACTTGTCACATTCTGTGCACGCTCTTTTACACATGTATTACACATCTTCTCAACACATCTTACTACTCCTTTTCTTCACACAGACATACACACACACATACACTCTTTTTTTCCATAATTTTGTATGTGTCGTTTGTTGTGTTTAGTGATTGTTATATATATTGTTCATATTTTTTGTTGAATAAACAGAGAATACCCAGGTTAAGTTTCCTTTGCCAGAGCTACAATGTTGTGACACTGGAAACTGTTACCCCTTAAAGGACTAAACACTGCTATGACCAAGAGGCATAGTTGGGAGCCTAAACTTCTCGCTTGAGCGATTTCCGGGCGGCCAAGTAGCACTTCACCTTCGCTACATCATCATTTCCCCAGAAAAAAAAAAAAAAACCGTATTTTTACTCTTCGGAACCCGAGATCCCTCCCAGCCTTTACCGTGGGGCACAGTGTCATCCCTGTGTGCATCCCTTGGTGCGCCTGTGAGAATCAGCGAGCGTCAGCGAGTTCATCCTGTGGTTCGTGATCTCCTGACTCGGCTGCAGTTACGCCTGAGTCCTCTTCGGTGGCTCCTTAATAATGCTACTGGTGTCTCCATCCTCGTGGCCAGGACGATTTACACGGCCTACATTAGATCAGTTGTTGACTATCTCTCCACTGCGCTTGTGCAGCTGCCCAAATCTACACTGGAGCCTCTGGAAAAATTCCAGAACACAGTCATGAGACTCATCTTAGGCTGTCCCATGTCCACCAGGATAGTCAACATGCTGCATGAGCTTGACCTCTCGTCACTAATTGAAAGAATCCATGCAAATGTCACCTATTTCACCGTCAAGTGCCTCCTTTTTCCCCCATCTCTCCTGTCACTATTCGCAAGTCATCAGGACCTTCCTTCAGCCTCATCCCCGCCTGCCACGGCTGCACGGCCGGTGGCCGTGCAGCCACACGTGCAGCGTCACGCCACACCACCTCTACACGGATGGGTCCGTGCAGGCGGAAGGGACAGCAGGGTGTGCAGTCTTTTCTCCTGACGCGGCACCTCCAGTAGAGGGCTGGGTTGGGTGTCGGCTGCCGGCTCAGTCCAGCTCCACCTTTTGTGAGTTGCACGGCTTCCTAGATGCTGTGAGTCTCCTCTGTGAAAGATGCCTCAACGGTGTCGTCATATGCGACTCCCAGGCAGCCCTTCATGCCCTTTCTTCGCCAAACCCAGTCTGTCGCCATCTGGTTAACAGGATCCTGACGGCCCTGGCCTTGGCTCATGACCGATTGTTGGTCATTAGGTTTCTTTGGATCCCCTCCCATGTCTCGACACAGTGGATCGCCTGGCTCAAGCTGCTTGTGGCCTGCCTGCCTGCGACGCTGGCCCTGCCCCCTCCCTCCGGTGCCTCAGGACCAGGATCCGAGCAGCCTCCCTATTCTCTAGGCCGACAGGACTGCCAAACAGAGGGCGGCCAACGTTACTATTCAGCACTATGATGCCTTTCGTCACCATCGCTTCAAGTATCGACGTCGGGGGCTATGGGTGAGGAGGCATAATGTGGTGTCGGCGCGGCTGCGGCTCGGCTACCGCAGTCTGTGGCAGGTGGCTGGCTTAAGAGATGAGCCTCACTACACCTCCTGTCCCCTGTGCCACTCTCTCAACTCGAATCACTTGCGCCACTACTGCCTGGACTGTCCTGCTGTGAGAGACCTGCTCCCGCGCAAACAGCCTCTCCTCGCCGTGTGCCAACACCTGCTGCAAGGCGACCATCTAGACTTCATGTTAACCCAACACCCACAGTTTGGCTGCTGTTAGCAATCAGTGTCTTTCATTTTACCAGCCCTCAAATATTTTTGTTACCCTTTGCCTTTAGCATTCCTAGTTTTTCACTGTTGTACTCATCTTTTATTTTGTTGTTTATTTTTTTATTAATTCTTATTTTATTCTATTATGTTTATTTATTTTTTTGTTTTCTTTATTTCTTTATCTAGGTCATTGTTTAAATTTCCTTGTTTATTATATTTATTTTGTTTATATAATTTTCTTTCTTTCTTTATTGATTTTTCATATTGTTATTACTATTATTATTATTATTATTATTATTATTATTATTATTATTATTATTATTATTATTATTATTATTATTGTTATTATTATTATTATTATTATTATTTTCTTTTTTTTATTTATTTATTTTTTTTATTTATTTTCTGTTGTTACTATTCTAACTAGTCTTGTTTTGGTTATTGTTATTGTTCTTGTTATTGTTCTTGTTATTGTTATTATTGTTCTTATTGTTCGACTCCTATTATTCTTCTGTAAACTTCTGTTTTTGATCGTATGTATAGTCTGACGCCTGCCTTTTGCGCAATAAATTTATAAAACTCTCTCTCTCTCTCTCTCTCTCTCTCTCTCTCTCTCTCTCTCTCTCTCTCTCTCTCTCTCTCTCTCTCTCTCTCTCTCTCTCACAACTAATAAGAAAAATAAATAAATACATAAATAAAAACACTAGAAAGCCACTTATCACTCTGGCTATAAAGACCTCGATTAAACATTGAAACAAAGTAGAGAAACCATCTGCTAAATAGCCTTTAACTTTTGAAGCTTCTTTTAAAAGAAACCGGAATCAACTTACGGAAATAATATTTTCCACGAACTCAGTCACATATTAAATACATAACTAATGAATGTCTCAAACAACAAACAAGCTCACCTTAAACAGATCCAAAATACATTATCTGGTGTATTGTTCATTGATGTAGCAACTTCCTCCTCAGATGGAAATAAAAATTGATCATTATACAATAAACAGGGTTACAGAGACCAGGTTTTTAGGAATCACAATAGATCATAGATTATATTGGCACTCGTTAAAAAAAAAAAATTCTAAGTTAACTGGTGTTATATATAGGTTGAGGTATTTCTTTAATTTAAATATTTTAAGGCAAATATATTTATCAAGTGTTTATCCACATCTCTTATATTGTTCAGCTATATGGGGAAGAACATAAAACCTATCTAGACAATATATTTACGTCATAGGAGATACTCCGCATCATGTTCCATAAACAAAAACACGACCACACTACTCCGCTCTTCAATGAAAGCAAACTACTAGAGTTCCATGATATCTACCGCCAGACCTATTTGTTTGTGTACAAAGCCCGGTTTTTCTATTCAACTGACAATGGCTTTTTAATACATGTCCCACACTGCAGATACAAGAAGACCGAGCGACCTCAGACCCCCTATGTGCAGAACATCTCACGCGCAGGAAGATGTCACTTTAATAGGAGCTAAATTATAGAATGACTAGCAGGAAGATGTGGATATACGATGTCTATCAGTGCACTCAAACACACAATTAAAGAACATATTTTCAGTAAAGTAAACCTCAACTAAGACTTGGATAATTGTAATGCATTAGGTTTCTATCTTCATACTAGCTATCCAGCTTCTGTATTAACAAGTTATATAAATATAGTACTTACACTGTCGAAAATCGCTTTACTTCAGTCTTCCGTTTATTATTATTATCATTATTATTATTATTATTATTATTATTAATATTATTATTATTATTATTATTATTATTACCACTTATGCATTGTCATTACTACGACTTATATAATGTTTTATATACACGATGGTTAATGATACAGTTGTTGCTATCATTATTATTATTACTATTAATATTCTATTGTTACTATAATGTCTTAGTTTTATTATTGTTATTAATGCAGTTGCCATTGTTAATATTATTATTATTAACCTACACTATTATTATAATTACCATTATAACTTTTATTATTATTATATTATTTTTATTATTATATTATTTCATTAATTTTACTATATCATTAATATTATTGTTGTTATTGTTATTATTATTATAATGATTATAATAATAATAATAATAATAATAATAATAATAATAATAATAATAATAATAATAATAATAATAATAATTATTATTATTATTATTATTATTATTATAATTATTATTATTATTATTATTATTATTATTATTATTATTATTATTATTATTATTATTACTATTATTATTATTATTATTATTATTATTATTACTATTGTTATTACTCTGTTATATATATATATATATATATATATATATATATATATATATATATATATATATATATATATATATATATATATATATATATATATATATATATATATATATATATATATATATATATATATATATATATATATATATATATATATATATATATATATATATATATATATATATATATATATATATATATATATATATATATATATATATATATATATATATATATATATTATTAGGGCCCTTATACCACGCCAACCATTAATCTCTCCAACTAACCATCGGCTTCGAATACCGTCTCGACCATCGTGGCGGCATCATAGAGACGAAGCTTTGGAAACACGTCTCAACTCACGTCTCGATCGAGCTAACCGAGCTGACGACTGACTTCCACCTGCACACCTCGTCAGTCACACTTGCTTCTCGCAGTTGGAGCCATCCTTCCTGCTGCTGCCTGGATTCGGTAACCTCGACGTGAATTAGAAGACGTGACGTACATACTCTTCATTACGTACACGCCTGAGCTACTTATATTTGTGTTGTATTTTGGGTATGTATATGTTTTCATTTATTACTTATTATTTAGTACATGTTACTTTCATTTTGTTGCTTATTAACTTGTATATGTTTCGTCACCTTTGGTTTCCTTTATTGCTTAATAGCTTGTTTATGTTACGTTAACTGTACATACTTACTTGAACTCAAGCGGGATTACTGTGTCCTAGATAAGTTGCACGCGCTATGCCCACTTCAGGTAGTGAATATTTAGTTTGATAATGATTGTAAATTTTATTTCATACTCGTATCACTACCTTATGCTACAAAAAAGAGTACAATACACCCTTAGTGAACCAACTTCAACCCGTGCTTGTAGCATATATATATATATATATATATATATATATATATATATATATATATATATATATATATATATATATATATATATATATATATATATATATATATATATATGATAGATCAACGTATCTATTATTATGGATAAGCTGCTGGTAAAATACCCGTCCCCTTGTGACGATTCATTAAATATAAAAGCCACAGACCCATAAAGAAGCTTAGGGTCAATGGACCTTGACTTGTAATTGTAAATATGCATATTATCCTCATTATATGTAAGTGTAAGTCATCTAATAGAAAAAAAATATATATATATATATATATATATATATATATATATATATATATATATATATATATATATATATATATATATATATATATATATATATATATATATATAATATATGTGTGTGTGTGTGTGTAATATGTGTGTGTGTGTGTGTGTGTGTGTGTGTGTGTGTGTGTGTGAATTAAAAAAAAAAATTTTGGCAGCGCATCTGTGGTAAAATGTCGGTAGGTCTCTCTCTCTCTCTCTCTCTCTCTTAGGAAGGGAAAAGTGTCCGGAAGAGTCGGAGGAGTGAGAGAGCGGGAGATATGTGTGAGTATGTCGGAGGTAGGTCATGCTGGGATGGACGAGGTGAGGTCGAGATGAGTAGAAGATGGAATGGAGAGGATGGAGGGGCTCGAAATAAAAAAAAAAAAAAAGTAAGAGTATGTAGGTATAGATGAGTTGTGTAAATATTTCGTTGATAAATTACATACCGGACAGTTAGCAAACATCCCTTATAGAGCAATAAGATCACAGAATAATGTTCTTAAATGGATGATTATTATGTTAAAAGACTACATTGGGCTGAAGAGAAGTATATATAAGATACCAAAGGCAGGGGAAGAAGTGTTAAGGCCAGAATATAATTAATTAGAGCAGTCAGGAAGTTAATGAGGAAAACTTAGAACAGTTATGAATTAAAGGTAGCCAACCAGGTGAAGACGGACCCCATGTGATTTTTTCAGGTATTTAGGACGAATAATATAAAGAAAATAATAGGTCCATTAAAGGTAGAAGATGGGGAGCCGGTTAACTCTAAGGAGAACATTCGTAAAATACTGTACGAGTATTTTTTAACTGTCTTCACCCGGAAGAGCATGCAGGAAATGCTGAAAAGTGAGCAGAAGTTTAGAACAGAAAGGAGTGAAGCTGGTAAAAACTTTTATAACTAAGGATATAGTGGAACAGGATATAGATAGGCTGGAAAAGTTCAAGACACCAGGACCATATGAAATATATCCAAAAGTATTTAAGAATGCAAAGAGGTTATTAGTGAACCGTTAGTTTCTGTCTTTAGGAGGTCACTTAACTCAAGTGAGGTACCGGTTATGTGGAGGCAGGCTAATGTAATATCCATATTTAAGAAAGAAGACTTTAACTTGATAAATAGACTTTAACGTCTAATTATAGACCTGTCAAGCTTAACTTCTGTTGAAGGCAAAATAATGGAGTCAGTAATAGCGAAGAATTTTAAGGAGTATTTAGCCAAACATAATTTGATAAATCAGTCGCAGTATGCTTCACGAAGGGGGAAGTCTTGCCTGACAAACTTGATACGTTTTTTACAGTAAAGTTTACGAGGCGGCAGATAATGGTAATAGATATGACATCCTATATCTGGACTTCAGTAAAGCGTTTGACAAGGTACCTTATCAGAGACTCCTGAGAAAGGTTAGGGAGCACGGAATAGATAAGAACATAAGAAATAAGGGAAGCTGCAAGAAGAGACCAGGCTTACAAGTGGAAGTCCCTGTATGAAATATACATACCTATTTCCATCTATTATCCCCATCCATAAATTTGTCTAAACTTTTCATAAAGCTTTCTAATGTCCTAGCACTAACAACATGATTACTGAGTCCAATCCACTCATCTACCACTCTATTTGTGAAGCAATTTTATCCTATCTCCTTCCTAAACCTAAATTTTTAAGCTTGAATCCGTTATTTCTTGTTCTACCCTTGTTGCTGATCCTAAGAATTTTGCTTACATCCCCTTTGTTATAACCCTTATACCACTTAAAGACTTCTACCAGGTCCCCTCTTAACCTACGTCTCTCTAAAGAATGTAAATTCAACAACTTCAGTCTCGCCTCGTAAGGAATACTCCTCATCCCCTGTATCCTTTTAGTCATTCTCCTCTGTACTGATTCCAATAGACCTATAACTTTCCTGTAATGTGAGGACCAGAACTGCACAGCGTAGTCTAGATGAGGTCTGACCAGCGCCAAGTTTAACTTTAATATTACTTTCGGTCTTCTACTTTTAACACTTCTAAAAATGAATCCCAGTTGCCCTGTTTCTGGCCTCTATGCATTGTTTTCCTAGACGGAGTTCAGAGCTAACTATAACTCCTAAATATGTCTTGTACCCTGTACATAACAGAGTTTGGTTGTTTAATGTGTACATACTGTGTGGGTTTCTTCTACCTACGCTAAGTACTTTGCAATTATTGATATTAAATTGCATTTGCCATCTGTCCGTCCATTCATTCATCCTATCTAAATCTGCCTGCAAGGCGATGGCATCCGATTCTGCCCTAATTAATCTACCTATCTGTGTCATCCACAAATTTACTAACATCACTACTAATTCCACTATCCAAGTCATTGTTATATATATATATATATATATATATATATATATATATATATATATATATATATATATATATATATATATATATATATATATATATATATATATATATATATATAACAATGGCCCTAATACTGATCCCTGTGGCACGCCACTAATTACATGACCCATATGTGAAGACGTTAGACTGGATAAAGTCGTGGCTAAGCGACAGGCGACAGAAAGTTGTAATAAATGACTCTAAATCCCAGTGGGGTCAAGTAATTAGTGGGGTGCCACAGGGATCAGTATTAGGACCATTGTTGTTTGTAATATATATCAATGACTTGGATAGTGGATAGTAGTGATGTTAGTAAATTTGAAAATGACACGAAGATAGGTAGGTCAGAATTGGTTGCCATCCCCTTTGAGGCAGATTTGGATAGGAAGAACGAATGGACAGGCAGATGGCAAATGCAGTTTAATATCAATAAATGCAATGTAACAATGTACCAACTGTTCAGGAAACCTACACAGTTGGTGCACAATAAACAACGGAGCTCTAGTAAGTTTAGGGTACGAAAAAAGATTTAGGAGTTATAGTTAGATCTGAACCCCGTCTGAGAAAGCAATGCATAGAGGCCAGAAATAGTACAAATAGGGTATTAGGATTAATTGTTAGGAGTGTTAGAAGTACAAGTCCCAAAGTAATATCAAAGTCTACTTGAATCAGTACAAACGAAAATGACTAAAAGGATACAGGAGAGGAGGGGTATTCCTTACGTAGGTTAAGATGGGGCCTGAGAGAAGCCTTTAAATGGTATAAGGGTTATAACAAGAGGAGCATGAACAAAATCCTTATGTTCAATAACCAGGATAAAACAAGAAATAACGGATTCAATCTTGAAAAAAAAATAAATAAATAAAAGAGATAAGAAGGAATTTGTTCTCAAATAGAGTGGTAGATGAATGGAACGGACTCATCGATCAAGCCATTAGGAAGCTTTAAGAGAAGATTAAACAGATTTATGACTGGGGATGATAGGTGGAGATAGGTAAGTATATTTCATACAGGGACTGCCATGTATATGTTTGATGGCTTATTGCAGCTTCCCTTATTATTTATTTTTTTTTTATTATTATGTTCTTGTGTTTCTCTCTCTCTCTCTCTCTCTCTCTCTCTCTCTCTCTCTCTCTCTCTCTCTCTCTCTCTCTCTCTCTCTCTCTCTCTCTCTCTCTCTCTATGTGCATCTACGCATAAACCAATGTAAGTAGACTCAAAACAACAAAACTTTCGTGTAAGTAGACTCAAAACAACAAAACTTTCGTTACCATTTATTTTTCTTAAGTAAGCACATTTCACCATATGCATAGGTAAATTAACCATGGTTAGCGTCTGGCTCTGTGGCAAAATACAACACATAAATTGGATGATAATCATAATCAGTTGATGTTACTATTTGAAAAGGATTCAGTGATATTTGATATGAAAAACATAAAAAAAAAAAATAAAGCTTTTCTATGTTGCATACATATACGTTACCTAATTTCAAATATTTATTTTAGGAAACTGTCATTGATTTATTGGTCAGCTTCTGGACAGAACATGGCCTCGTAGGCTTCAACACTTTTTATATAGTTGTTAATGTATGGGAAATGAAGAATGTCGCTATTTATATTTTGTTGATATAAAAGGTCAGCTAAGGGAGATAAACAGATACATGGAGAAAGATATGTTGTTTTTTTTGAGAAAACATTGGAAACTGCTTGAGAAGTTGGTATAATATGGTCACCCAAGTATTTCATTATATACATTTTATTTTTTCGTGGTCTTCCTCTACGGGGTTTGGTGTTTATGTGACCCTCTTTCCTCCACCTCCTGATCCATCGACATATTGTGGTAACGCTGGCCCCAGTTTCTTGAGCAATTGCGCGAGCTGACATTCCTCCAACCCACATACAAACGAACTTGGATCGATCAAACAAGTTGGTAGTTTGATGCAATCGATGGCATTCCATAATTTTCTTTCTGAAACTAATTAAATGTATAATATTATCTCTCTCTCTCTCTCTCTCTCTCTCTCTCTCTCTCTCTCTCTCTCTCTCTCTCTCTCTCTCTCTCTCTCTCTCTCTCTCTCTCTCTCTCTCTCTCAACAAAAACAACTATTCAGGAGCATGTATTATACCATGTGATATTGTGTTAAATTAATAGATCTCTAGCGCTTTTTGTGTAATGTATCGGTTAGACGAGATGGAAATCTATTCACTTTTTTTGCATATTATTGAACCATGGGTTATTGAATTGTTTTTTCTTTACTTACACTATAATGATGATTTGTGAACTCTTTTTTTTTTTATTGAATAGGGTCACTGGCCAAGGGAAACAAAAGAGAGAGAGAGAAAAAAAAAAAAAACACTGAGGTACCAATACCCAAAAGATGTCAAGAGAATCATCGAAAATTGAAGAATAAGTGTCTTGAAACCTCCCTCGTGAAAGAGTCCAAGTTATAGGATGGAAGTAATAAAGAAACAGGCATGGAGTTCCAGAGTTAACAAGAAAAAGCTAAGGAAGATAAACGATTGAGAATACTGGTTAACTCTTGCATTAGAAAGTTGGACAGAATAGGAATAAGAGAAAAAAAAAGTCTTGTGCAGCGAGGCTGTGGGAGGAGGTGAGGCATGAAGTTAGTAGGATCAGAAGGGCAGTGAGCCTGAAAATTGCTGTAGAATATAGCAAGAGATTCAACATTACGGTAAAAGGAAACAAGACAGTCAGTCTGAGGAGAGGTGTTAAGACGAAACGCTTATGACTCCACTCTTTCTAAAACAGAGGATGAATGGAACCACCCCATTTATGTGAAGCATACTCCATACACAGGCAGATAAGGCCTCTGTACAGAGTTAGCTAGTGGGAGGGAGTGAGGAAACTTAATAGAAGTGAGAAAACTTAATAGAAGCTGTTATTTTAGCTAAACCTGAGATGTGAGGTTTCCAGTTTAGATTACATGTATAATCTAAACTAGAAACTTTACATTTTCGGTTTATCTTTTATTTATAATTAAAGGAGAAATCGAAAATATTGTGAGGTTTCCAGTTTAGATTACATGTATAATCTAAACTAGAAACTTTACATTTTCGGTTTATCTTTTATTTATAATTAAAGGAGAAATCGAAAATATTTTGTGTAGAAGAGGGAGACAGTTGAGCGTCACTGAAGAAGAGGGAGTAGTTGTCAGGAAATTTCTGTTGAGTTTATAGACAGAAGAAATGAGTTTTGAGACAGTGAACAATACTAAGTTTGCTCTACCAAAATCACAAATTTTATAGAGATCCAAAGTCATGAGTTTTGTGGCTTTCGTGCGTGAATTGTTTACTTCCTGAAGGGTTGGACGTCGACGAAAAGACGTGGAAAAGTGCATATTGGTATCATCAGTGTAAGAGTTAATGGGACAAGAAGTTTGGAATACAAAATCATCGAAAAAATAAAAGGAAGAGAGTGGGTGACAGGACATAACCCTGAGGAAAACCGCTGTTAATAGAATTAAGAGAACAGTGACCATCTATCACGACCTTGACTACTTAACTTAAAAAGTGGAGCACATCCTGACTCTCTTCCCTTTTGCAGAGATCTCCATTCTTTATGGAGACTTTAATGTTCACCACCAGCTTTGGCTTTCCTCTCCCTTCACTGACCATCCACGTGAACTAGCCTTCAACTTTGCTATCCTCCATGACCTAGAGCAATTGGTGCAACACCCTACTCGTATTCCTGACCGTCTTGGAGATATGCTATCCTCCATGACCTAGAGCAATTGGTGCAACACCCTACTCGTATTCCTGACCGTCTTGGAAATACGCTCAACATTCTTGACCTTTTCCTGACCTCTGATTCTTTTGCTTATGCGGTCACCCTCTCTTCTCCGTTGGGGTCCTCCGATCAAAATCTGTATATTGTCCTATCACTCCAATCCCTCCTCAGGATCCCCCTAAGCAAATGTGCCTCCGGCGTTTTGCCTCTGCTAGTTGGGGGGACATGAGGAGGTGATTTTCCTTGGAATGACTACTGCTTCCGTGTCAGGAACCCGTCTTTGTGTGCCGAGAGCATAACAGGAGGAGGCAGTTTCCCAGGAGGAGGCAGTAGACATCTGCCGAAACGATAATTACTCCCAGTGAGGTCTAAAGCACTGTTCAGGGGGTGCTGTGAACTTATCATTAAACCCAGCTGTGACCTCAATGAACGTTTCCCTTTGTGTCTCACAACACAAGGGGGTAGTCACAGCCTGCCCTCTAAAGACAACTCTCTTCCTCCACACAAAACTACAAGCACCTAATAACACACACACCCTTCACTCAAAAAATTTTAAAATCATGGCGACTCCTACACCAGCCTCGGAGTCCCCATCTGGGGAGGGGACCATAAATGTCCCCAGGTCGGACTGCCTTTCCGTCGACGACCCTAAGTGTCTTGACACCCCCCTCAACTTTTTCTTCATTAACTTCTGCAACATTCGCGGTCTAAGATCTAATTTTCAATCTGTAGAACACCACCTCTCCTCTTCTAAACCTCATCTTCTTTTCCTCACTGAAACTCAGGTGTCTGAGGCAACTGACAGTAGCCCCTTTTCTGTTCCCTCCTACTTTCTCTATCCTCATTTTCGATCCAAAGCTGGATGCTGCGTTTATGTGCGCAATGACTTAACCTGCTCTCGTGCCCACGCTCTTGAATCTTCCGAGTTTTCCACCATCTGGCTACGACTACAGAGTCATTCTCATACTAAATTTATCTGTGTTGTATACCTCTCTCCTAACTCCTCTGACTATAAGAAATTCTTTGACTACTTAACTTCCAAAGTGGAGCACATTCTGACCCTCTTCCCTTTTGCAGAGATCTCCATTCTTGGAGACTTCAATGTTCACCACCAGCTTTGGCTTTCCTCTCCCTTCACTGACCATCCACTGACTGAACTAGCCTACAACTTTGCTATCCTCCATGACCTAGAGCAATTGGTGCAACACCCTACTCGTATTCCTGACCGTCTTGGAGATACGCCCAACATTCTTGACCTTTTCCTGACCTCTAATCCTTCTGCTTATGCTGTCACCCTTTCTTCTCCGTTGGGCTCCTCCGATCACAATCTCATATCTTTATCTTGTCCTATCACTCCAATCCCTCCTCAGGATCCCCCTAAGCGAAGGTGCCTCTGGCGTTTTGCCTCTGCTAGTTGGGGGGACCTGAGGCGGTATTTTGCTGATTTTCCTTGGAATGACTACTGCTTCCGTGTCAGAGACCCGTCTTTGTGTGCTGAGCGCATAACAGAGGTGATAGTGTCTGGCATGGAGGCGTACATTCCTCACTCTTTTTCTCGTCCTAAACCTTCTAAACCTTGGTTTAACACAGCTTGTTCTCGTGCTATACATGATAGAGAGGTGGCCCACAAAAGGTACTTAAGCCTTCCTTCACCAGAATCTCATGCACTTTATATTTCTGCCCGGAACCATGCCAAGTCTGTTCTCCAACTAGCCAAAAACTCCTTCATTAACAGAAAATGTCAAAACCTTTCAAGATCTAACTCCCCTCGTGATTTCTGGCATCTAGCCAAAAATATCTCCAATAACTTTGCTTCTTCTTCTTTCCCTCCTCTACTTCAACCAGATGGCACCACTGCTATCACATCTATTTCTAAAGCTGAACTCTTTGCTCAAACCTTTGCTAAAAACTCTACCTTGGACGATTCTGGGCTTGTTCCTCCCTCTCCTCCACCCTCTGACTACTTCATGCCTCGTATTAAAATTCTTCGTAATGATGTTTTCCATGCCCTCGCTGGCCTAAACCCTCGGAAGGCTTATGGACCTGATGGGGTCCCTCCTATTGTTCTCCGAAACTGTGCCTCCGTGCTTGCACCTTGCCTAGTCAAACTCTTTCAGCTCTGTCTGTCAACATCTACCTTTCCTTCTTGCTGGAAGTTTGCCTACATTCAACCTGTTCCTAAAAAGGGTGACCGCTCTAATCCCTCAAACTACCGTCCTATTGCTTTAATTTCCTGCTTATCTAAAGTTTTTGAATCTATCCTCAACAGGAAGATTCTTAAACATCTATCACTTCACAACCTTCTATCTGATCGCCAGTATGGGTTCCGTCAAGGCCGCTCTACTGGTGATCTTCTGGCTTTCCTTACTGAGTCTTGGTCATCCTCTTTTAGAGACTTTGGTGAAACTTTTGCTGTTGCCTTGGACATATCAAAAGCCTTTGATAGAGTCTGGCACAAAGCTTTGATTTCCAAACTACCCTCCTACGGTTTCTATCCTTCTCTCTGTAACTTCATCTCATGTTTCCTTTCTGACCGTTCTATTGCTGCTGTGGTAGACGGTCACTGTTCTTCTCCTAAATCTATTAACAGTGGTGTTCCTCAGGGTTCTGTCCTGTCACCCACTCTCTTCTTATTATTCATTAATGATCTTCTAAACCAAACTTCTTGTCCTATCCACTCCTATGCTGATGATACCACCCTGCACTTTTCCACGTCTTTTCATAGACGTCCAACCCTTCAGGAGGTAAACATATCACGCAGGGAAGCCACAGAACGCCTGACTTCTGATCTTTCTAAAATTTCTAATTGGGGCAGAGCAAACTTGGTATTGTTCAATGCCTCAAAAACTCAATTCCTCCATCTATCAACTCGACACAATCTTCCAGACAACTATCCCCTCTTCTTCAATGACACTCAACTGTCCCCGTCTTCTACACTGAACATCCTCGGTCTGTCCTTTACTTATAATCTGAACTGGAAACTTCACATCTCATCTCTAGCTAAAACAGCTTCTATGAAGTTAGGTGTTCTGAGACGTCTCCGCCAGTTTTTCTCACCCCCCCCAGCTGCTAACTCTGTACAAGGGCCTTATCCGTCCATGTATGGAGTATGCTTCACATGTCTGGGGGGGTTCCACTCATACTGCTGTTCTAGACAGGGTGGAATCAAAAGCTTTTCGTCTCATCAACTCCTCTCCTCTAACTGACTGTCTTCAGCCCCTCTCTCACCGTTGCAATGTTGCATATCTAGCTGTCTTCTACCGCTATTTTCATGCCAACTGCTCTTCTGATCTTGCTAACTGCATGCCTCCCCTCCTTCCGCGGCCTCGCTGCACAAGACTTTCTTCTTTCTCTCACTCCTATTCTGTCCACCTCTCTAACGCAAGAGTTAACCAGTATTCTCAATCATTCATCCCTTTCTCTGGTAAACTCTGGAACTCCTTGCCTGCTTCTGTATTTCCACCTTCCTATGACTTGAATTCCTTCAAGAGGGAGGTTTCAGGACACTTATCCACCAATTTTTGACCACTGCTTTGACCCTTTTAGGGACTGGCATTTCAGTGGGCATTTTTTTTTATTAGATTTTTGTTGCCCTTGGCCAGTATCCTTCCTACATAAAGAAAAAAAAAAACAAAAAAAAAACAGAGGTGATAGTGTCTGGCATAGAGGCGTACATTCCTCACTCTTTTTCTCGGCCTAAATCTTCCAAACCTTGGTTTAACACAGCTTGTTCTCGTGCTATACATGATGGAAAGGTGGCCCACAAAAAGTACTTAAGCCTTCCATCACCAGAATCTCATGTACTTAAAATTTATGTCCTGAATCATGCCAAGTATGTTCTTCAACTAGCCAAAAATTCATTCATTAAGAGAAAGTATCAAAATCTTTCCCCCCTCGTGACTTGTGGCATCTAACCAAAAATATCTCCAATAACTTTGCTTCTTCTTCTTTTTCTCCTTTATTTCAACCAGATGGTACCACTGCTATCACATCTATTTCTAAAGCTCAAACCTTTGCTAAAAACTACCTTGGACGATTCTGGGCTTTTTCCTCCCTCTCCCACCACCCTCCGACTATTTAATGTTACCTATTAAAATTCTTCGCAAAGATGTTTTCAATACACTCGCTGGCCTAAACCCTCGGAAGGCTTATAGACCTGATGGGGTCCCTCCTATTGTTCTCCGAAACTGTGCCTCCGTGCTTGCACCTTGCCTTCTTTTCTTCTTGCTGAAAGTTTGCCTACATTCAGCCTGTTCCTAAGAAGTTCCTATTGCTTTAATTTCCTACCTATTCAAAGTTTTTTTTTAATCTATCCTCAACAGGAAGATTCTTAAACATCAATCACTTCACAACTTTCTATCTGATCGCCATTATGGGTTCCATCAAGACCGCTCTGCTGTTGATCTTCTGGCTTTCCTTACTGAGTCTTGGTTACCCTATTTTTAAATTTTGGTGAGACTTTTGCTGTTGCCTTGGATATATCAAAAGCTTTTGATAGAGTCTGGCACAAAGCTTTGATATCCAAAGTGCCCTCTTACGGTTTCTATCCTTCTCTCTGTAACTTCATCTCAAGTTTCCTTTCTGACCGTTCTATTGCTGATGTGGTAGACGGTCACTGTTCTCCTAAATCTATTAACAGTGGTGTTCCTCAGGGTTCTGTCCTGTCACCTACTCTCTTCTTATTATTCATCAATAAACTTCTAAACATCAATAAACTTCTAAACCAAACTTCTTGTCCTATCCACTGCTACGCTGATGATACCACCCTGCAATTCTCCACGTCTCTTCTTAGAAGCCCAACACTTCAGGAAGTAAACATTTCAGGCTGGGAAGGCACAGAACGGCTGACTTCTGATCTTTTTAAAATTTCTGATTGGGACAGAGCAAACTTGGTATTGTTCAATGCCTCAAAAACTCAATCCCTCCATCTATGAACACGACATAACCATCCAGACAACAATCTCTTCTTGTTCAATGACACTCAACTGCCCCCTCTTTTGCACTGAACATCCTCGGTCTGTCCTTTACTTATAATCTGAAGTGGAAACACCTCACATCTCTCTGGAACACATCTCATCTCTAGCTGAAACAACTTCTATGAAGTGAAGCGTTCTGAGACGTCTCTGCCAGTTTTACTCCCCCCCCTTTTTCAGCTGCTAACTCCGTCCATGTATGGAGTATGCTTCACATGTCTGGAGGTGTTCCACTCATACCGCTCTTCTAGACAGGGTGGAATCGAAAGTTTTTCGTCTCATCAACTCCTCTCCTCTAATTGGCTGTCTTCTGTCTCTCTCTCATTGCCGCAGTGTTGCATCTCTAGCTGTCTTCTACCGCTATTTCCATGCTAACTGCTCTTTTGATCTCACTAACAGCATGTCTCCTCTGCTCCCACGACCTCGCTGCACGAGACTTTCTTCTTTCTCTCATCCCTTCTGTCCACCTCTCTAATGCAAGAGTTAACCAGTATTCTCAATCATTCATCCCTTTCTCTGATAAACTCTGGAACTCCCTGCCTGCTTCTGTATTTACACCTTCTTATGACTTGAATTCCTTCAAGAGGGAGGTTTCCAGACACTTATCCTTTAATTTTTGGCTACCGCTTTAGACCCCTTCTTGGACTTCCATCTCAGTGGGCTTTTTTTTATATTGGATTTTTGTTACCCTTGGCTAGTGTCCCTTCTACATAAAAAAAAAAAAAAAGCAGCAATAAAACAATTGGAAAGGAAATTTGAGATGAAGTTAGAGAGAGAAGAATAGAAGACGTAGGAGGATAGTTTGGAAATCAAAGCTTTTTGCCAAACTCTGTTGAAAGCTATTGATACATTTACGGCAATAGCAAAAGTTTCACCAAAATCTCTAAAAGAGGATGACAAAGATTCTGTTAGGAAGGCCAAAAAGATCAACAATAGAGCAGCCTTGACGGATCCCATACTGGTGATTAGATAGAAGGTTATGAAGTGATATATCTTTAAGAATCTTCCTGCTCAAGATAGATGGAAAAGCTTTAGAAGGGCAGAAAATTAAAACAAGAGGGGCAGAAAATTAAAACGATCACCCATTTTAAAAGCAGACTGAATGCAAGCAAATTTGACAGCGTTTTTTTTTTTTTATGTAGGAAGGATACTGTCCAAGGGCAACAAAAATCTAATAAAAAAATTCCTTCTGAAATGCCAGTCCCATAAAAGGGTCAAAGCAGTGGTCAAAAATTGGTGGATAAGTGTCTTGAAACCTCCCTCTTGAAGGAATTCAAGTCGTAGGAAGGTGGAAATACAGAAGCAGGCAGGGAGTTCCAGAGTTGACCAGAGAAAGGGATAAATGATTGAGAATACTGACTGGGCAAGGTGCAAGCACAGAGGCACATTTTTGGAGAGTAATAGGAAGGACTCCATCATGTCCATAAGACTTCTGAGGGTTTAGGGCAGCATGGGCATAGAAAACATCATTACGAAGGATTTTAATGGGTAGCATAAAGTAGTCAAAGGGTGGAGGAGTGGAAGGAACAGGCCTTGATTCATCCAAGTAGAGTTTTTCGCAAAGGTTTGAGCAAAAAGTTCAGATTTATAAATCGATGAGATGGCAGTGATGCTATCAGGTTGAAATAAAGTAGGGAAAAATGAAGAAGCAAAGTTATTGGAGATGATTTTGGATAGGTGCCAAAAGTCACGAGGGGAGTTAAATCTTGGAAGATTCTGACACTTTCTTTTGATGAAGGAGGTTTTGCCTAGTTGGAAAACAGACTTGGCATGATTCTGGGCAGAAATATAAACTGCATGAGATTGAGGTGATGGAAGGCACAAGTGCTCTTTATGGGCCACCTCTCTAACATGTATAGCACGAGAAAGGGCTTTGTTGAACCAAGGTTTGGAAGGTTTAGGTCGAGAGAAAGAGTGGGGAATGTACACCTCCATGCTAGACACTGTCACTATCACCTCCTCAGGTCCCTCCAATTAGCAGAGGCAGAACTCCAGAGGAAACTCCACTTTTGGGGATCCTGAGTAAGGATTGGAAGGATAGGACAAGATACAGATATGAGATTATGATTGGAGGAGCACAACAGAGAAGATAAAGTAACAGCATAAGCAGAAGTGTTAGAGGTTTAAGAAAAAGTTTGAAAATGTTGGGTGTTTCTCCAAGACGGTCAGGAATACGAGCAGGGTGTTGCAGAAGTCAAGGCTAGTTTAGCAAGGATGGTAAGTGAAGGGAGATGAAAGCCAAAGCTGGTGATGAACCTTGAAATATTCAAGAATGGAGATCTTCGCAAAAGGGGAGAATGTCATTATATGCTCTACTTTGAAAGTTAAGTAGTTAAACAATATCTTATAGTCAGAGGAGTTAGGTTAGAGGTATGCAGCACAAGTACATTTAGTTATTGAGTGACTTTGTAGTCGTAGCCGGATGGTGGAAAACTCGCAAAATTCAAGTACGTGGTCACGAGAGCAGGTTAAGTCGTTGCGCACATAGAAGCAACATCCATCTTTGGATCGAAAATGAGGATAATGTAGGAGGAAACAGATAGAGTTGGTTCAGACACCTGTATTTCGGTGAGGAAAAGAAGATAAGTTTTAATAGAGGAGAAGTGCCTTCAGATTAAAAATTAGATCTAAGATCGCGAGTGTTGCGGAAGATAATGAAGAAAAAGTTGAGGGGGTGTCAAGAAACTTAAGATCGATACCAGAAGAGAAATGTGAGCTGGGGACATCTGTGGTATCTTAATATTTGTGGTATCTGAAATTATTAAGTGAGAATACCATTATGATGTGTGGTACCGGAAAATTAGACAAGTTTTGTTAGCTTTGTAAAGATGCTGTAGCGACTGAAAAAAAAATATAAATAAATAGATAAATAAGTAAACTGCGGTAAAACTAAAGTTTTTATCTTTAGTAGAAATAGACTAGGAACCAGTGTATGTGAACTCAGAATCGGTGGGGAAAATAAAGATTTTGTTATTTAATACAACTACTTATTTATAGTCTTTTATTATTGTAATACCAGGTTTCATGAAATGGAGTTAAACTAAAAGAAAGCGATGAACTCATTGATCGATATATGTCGTAAATTTGTTTTACGACAAGAAATATATAACCTACAATTGCCTACAATTGTCTACGAAACAGAGATATTGGGCTACGATACTATGAACGAAACAGAATCGCTACAAATGATTATCTAAAGGATATTTTGCATGTTCAAAGAAGTAAAAACTTGTTTGTGGGAAACTTTGAGTATACCCATTATTGCAAAAAATGAATACTCATTATTGCAAAAAATGAATATTAAATATAAAATTACTAACTATTGGTCAAGATTAATATATGATCAAGAAACTGAATTTTTACTTTTTATTTAATTTTACTTTTTTTTTATGCATAAATGTCTCTCACAACTTGATATGTTAGGTTTATGTTTCGCACCATGGCTATTATATGTAAGGAATTTATTTTATGAATGTGGCATAACTGGTGTGTGGCTAACAAAGGACTTTACAATTCAAACATAATAAAAAAAAAAAGCCAGTTGAGTTAAGATTAAAATACCAATGGTTTACGATCCAATAAACAGCTGAAGCTATTTATTGAAATTAACAGCTGTATATAATAACCTTGTCAATGAAAAACCACATTATGATAAATGAATTACGTACAAGCAACAAAACAAGTAACAAATTGCCAATAACATAAATTACAGTACGTATCGTGGCACTAGGAGAAAATATTGGAATCGTAATAACTGATGCTGTTGTCGTAGAAGATGAGTTCCATGTGATATTTTAATGGTAGAGCACAGACATCACCAGAGCAAGAAAAAAAGTTTACTACATCAGATTATTATTCAGGCAAAGAAAATGGATTGAAGTCAATTTTGCTGATGGAAAATAATATCTTGTCTTCTTCCTAAAACCAGAGTTTAAGAAGTTCAGGTAATCTTTGTATCTTGCAACCATCTATTTATACATATGTATGTATTTATGGAAATATATAAATATACGAATATATGTTTAAATATGTTGTGAAATAATTACACAAATTATTGCATGGTGCCACACCAATTAAGGTAACATGGCATAATAATACCAATAATGTTAAAATGAAAGGTAAAATTAAAACATAAATAAGATGTAATTCAAGATCAAAATAATAAAAAAATAAATAAATAAATAAATAAATAAATAAATAAATAATTTAAGCGGGGCAGGAGTTGAATCCACTAATTACAAGTGAGGGAATACGGCCCTTAACTGACCGGCATTAACACAAGGATATCTGGCACTGTTCATTATGTCCTTAAGACACGGATCCCACTGACCCAGGCCCGAGAAGGGATATTAATACAGGGATATTTGGCGCTGTTCATGATGTCCTTAAGACACGGACCCCACTGACCCAGGTCCGAGAAGCCAGCGTTGTTCGTTATGTGTCTTCCTCAATTGCTTTTAAGTTGGTATCTCATTTACAAAGGGAACGACATGTAGCCCTTGTAACCATACGTAGGCAGGGACAAGAATGTAACCATAGATAGGATAAGGATAGGTAGGAACAGACACTTTGTTAAACATCACAGAAATTTTCCTTTGTTCATTTGCTTTAGGAAACTTACCTGTTTTTCATCTGATGGAATGTCGCCATCCATCATACCATCCTAATTACGAGGTGTTAATACAAACATGCTTATTGTGTCTTCGTTCGTTGTATGTTAAGCGGGGCGTCTCCGTATGCATGCAGTATACAGTGTGCTGTTCGTGCAACTGTTAGTGGGCGCGGCAAATGAGAGGCTGGCGTGTTTCCTGTTGGACTTGGTGCTGCGTGAGTATGTGCACGAAACTCAAAACAAACTGAAAACAATGTGTCACTGTTTAACCGATAAAAAGTCAGTGACGTATTCTTAACGCACTCCAGTAACCAAGACAACACAATCCTACAGTGCAGTGAAGTTACATTCGCTCGCTGTAATATTTTGGATACACCACGTTACTGCAGTTCCCATAACGAGTGAATTTTGCTGTTGTGGATGTAAAGAAATTTTACTTACTGACGAGTGAAACTTTTGTTTAAGCCTGTAAATATAACGCTACCTTTAATACAATGTTCTTGCTGCTGGCGTGATAAAAAGCTGAGTACTGGAACAGGTAGGAAGAGACCCTTTGTTAAACATCACGGAAGCTGTGTTCGTTTAGTCGTTCGAAGTTTGTTCGTTTAGTGTAGAAGACTGATGAATATCGCTAATTAGCAAAACAGTAGTCATTATCCTAGTCACGATGTGCTGATGCAAAGACGGCTGTTATGTCAACGTCCGCTGCATGCTAGAATGCGGCATCTCCCGGTACGAAAAGTGTGAAGTGGAGAGCCGTGTGAGGTGAAGAGCAGTGCGAGGCGGAGGGCTACATCGAGAGTGTTGGCTTGCCTCTAGTTGGACTCGGTCCTGTGACTGAGAGTGTGCGCATGAATCCTCAACATACTCTCGACCTAAACGTGAAGTGTTCCTTTTTACTGATAAAAAGACAGTGACGTTCCTAGTCTCTCTAGTAACCAATGACGCAGAATGAGACACCCACCTGGACTGGGACTCAGCAGAATTCTGTCTGGTAGCCCTGCTGTTTCAGTCCTCAGAGCCACTATACGATGAATGAAAACAATGTATTCGCATTAAAATACAGTATCCTGTGGCAGAGAGTGTTTTGTGAGTCATTCCAAATATTAAAAAAAAAAAAAAAGACAAAGAAAAGATTAAAATTTATCTAAAGGGCAAGTATAATGACAAAGTTCGGCAGTGAATAGGAATAGTAAGACACACACCTGGGCTGGGACTCAGCAAATTTCTTTCTGGTAACCCTGCTGTTTAAATGTTCAGAGCCACTCTAAGAATGAATGAAAACAATGTATGCGCATTAAAATAAATACAATGTCCTGTGGCAGAGAGTGTTTTGCGAGTCACTACAAATATTAAAAAAAAAAAAAAAACAGAAGAGATAACTAACGAGTAGAATTTTTTTTTTGTATTTATTTATTTTTTATCAACTACATGGCTGCATGTCTGCATTAGAAGAAACTGCCAGTATCTAAAGCCCCCCCCATACACCCGCAGGCCGCCTGCCTGGCCATGCGTTCAGGTAGTATGAACGCACGGCCGGAGCCACCCCTACATATTAGTTTGTTCAGGCAAGCCTTCAGTTCAAGCACGTGCGGCATAGCATGCGTATCAACATGGCCTCTACAATGGACGACACAGAAATAAAATTTCTCGCTAAATCTGCCATTACAGTGTTGATTAAAGACAGGAAGAAGAAAAGAAGACAGAAAAATGTGGGGCTAAAAATTGGCTGCAGGAAAAAAAATAAATGAATAAATCCTACGAGTGAATGAGGAAACGTATTTGCAATTATTGTCCTTAGTAAGTCCACACAATGAAAAGCAAGACGCGCATGCGGACGGCTATTACAACAAATGAAAGGCTAGTGGCTAGTCTGTTTTTTTGGTCACGGGTCTTTCCTAAGAAGACCTGAAATGTTCAGTATCTATTTATGTACAAGACCTAGGACAAATCATACCTGAAACATATGATGCAATTAAAAGAGCCTTACAAAATAAGTACAGGAAGGTGAGAATTGAATATAGTTATTAAAGAGTTTATGATAAAAAAAGACATCTGATAACTAATTTTCTTTATCTGAATGACACGAGAACACATTGAAATCAAGAATCAAATACAGTCCACGAATACAGCACACACACACACACACACACACACACACACACACACACACACACACACACACCATAAAATCGTACAACTCATGAACACAATTAGCAATGTCTCGAAAGTAGTATGTGCATTTTTTTTTCTTTTCAGTTTCCATCTGATGAAGGCAAGTGGACACAAATTGCTACTGATTTCGACACCATTTGAAATTTTCCTAACTGCCTAGATGCAATATATGGTAAGCACGTGAATATTGTACCTCCACTAAATTTTGGGTCATACGTTTACAACTACGATGGCTTTCAAAGTCTTGTGCTATTGGCCATTGTCAGTACCAAGTATGAGTTTCTTTTATGAAATTTTGAAGTGAATAGACGCATTTCAGATGGAGGAGTGCTTCAAGTAAGACGTTTTTATGAAAATCTGTCAAGGAAAGACTATTAAACACACTCCCTATTTTCACAGCTGTTACTCGCTTCGTTCCTCCTCCTCACACGCTTCCGAAACACAGAGGGTTCGTACCTAACCCGACCTACGGGTATTACGTGATAGTGTTGGCAGACTCAGCTGTTACTCGACTGCGTTCTCACGACTACCGTGGTCTCTCCAGCCAATCTACCCTGCTCCTGGGAACTGCTGCTGGCCTCAGCCCGGTTAGCAACTCTGCTGTTCCAATATTCTGCTGTTCTTCTCTACAATCTAGCCTTACTGGTTGAATAGACTGTAGACCAGATGTGTGCCTAGCCATACAACATTCCTTGGCTACATTTCCTCCATGCTACCCGTGACGCCCCTGACCTCGCCCTCCTGGAGGCAACACTTGTGCTCGGCCTTTCGCCTCGCTACATTACGTGACAACATCAAGTGTTGGCAGGCGAACGAGTCTACCTGCTCGTTCCCCTTTAACCCGTGGCCTGCCGTTGCTAAGTGCGTCTGACGCCAGGGAGGAGCGTGGATTACTACATCTTGTGACATTTTCTTGTGCTGCAATATTAAATGTGATAGTTTTCCCTCTCTTTTCACTCTCGATATCCAACCCAGGGGGCAGCTGTCTTCACCCACCTTATTTGGTAGCCCGTATCCCTCACAAAAATTTTGCAATGAAGACCTGCACATCCCGCCACCTGCTGTACCAGAAGAGTCACAAAATGCATTATCTTCCCTCTTCGTTGGATATGAGGACTTTGCTCTCAGGAAATTTCATGAAACCTTACTCACAAAAGGAATGCCATGCCAGGAAAGTGTTTAACTACTGACTGTGACGTGTAAGGAGAATTGTGAAAAACGCTTTTGGTGTCATATCATCACGGTTCCGCATTCTTCATCATGACATTGAACATGTACATTCGACAGCCATGACTTGCTGTATTCTGCACAATTACCTTACGAAAACTAAAAGAGATGCGTATTGTGAAATCGAAGATACAGGTCAGGAGGGAAGTCGCAACAGGCACGCAAGAAAAGAGGCTGTGTAAGTGGGAGGGGTGGAGGGAGTTTCCTTGAATACTTCAAAACGAAAATACTGTAATACGCTCATCTCCTTAGAATTTGCGAGCGAGAGAGAGAGAGAGAGAGAGAGAGAGAGAGAGAGAGAGAGAGAGAGAGAGAGAGAGAGAGAGAGAGAGAGAGAGAGAGAGAGAGAGAGAGAGAGAGAGTCTATACTGAATATGACATTTACAGTTAATGGATTTCAGAAGTTTTTATGTTTCACAAACCTCCTTAGTATTTGAATATAAGGTCCTTTGAGTTTCTTTATCCTTCAGGAACAAAAGAAGGTCAAAGTACCACAGATTGGACTTATACACATCATCTGTACCAACACCTACGAAACCATTCATGAATATCATATAGTATGTAGCAAAGGTAACTGCATATTATCATTATCTTACTTAACAACAAGGATAGCGATTAAATTGAGAAAAAATGCAAAATGGAAAGTTCGTTTATACCTATGGATAGTGACAATAATAGTAAAAGGTGCCTCGAGAAGCTAAATTAAGATAGTAAGCACCAAAACCCACGTGACTTCATTGATCTTGGAAACTTTTTACTTTCTTTAAGGAAAGAGTTTCTCAAATCATTATTATTTTTGTCACTGTTTGCCTTCTTGATGAGGGATCTTTTTCTTTTAATTTTCCAATTGGTACGTAGTATGTATGATTATTTATTTATTTTTTTTTTTTTTGCTTATCATATTCTTTATTATTTTACAAAGACATGGATAACACCGTGTAACAAAAATTGTATTTTTTTTAGCCTTTGGTCAGAAAATGTTATTTCCTAATTGCTTTTATTTAAAAAATAAAGAAAACGACAATCATTCCCTTTATTTATTTATTTATTTATTTTTTATTTATTTTTTTATCTGAACAGCGACGTTTTGAAACTAACCTGCTATCATATATCCAGATCTTATGTCATCCATTTGCGCCAGTGCCACGCTGCTCTGAGTTCCCCCTACCCACTCCTCCAAAGAAAGAAAAAATAGTTCAGAAGAAGATGAGGTCATTGATCCAAATTTAAGGCGCAACTGAAGAGAGAAATCCTTACTACACCAAGCAAAATGGTGCCAATGACCTGATCAGAGATTATCTTCTCACAAAGTTCAATGCCGAACTTTCGAATTCGAGACTCAATCAATGGAATTTGTTTGATGAAAATGTAAAAATATCAGATCTGAGAAAGAGTCACAAGCATTTTTAAGCTTTTTTATTAGTCAAGATGAGCTTTGTTTTCTTGCTACGATGTGACTGATGTGTTTGAGGCAATTGGAATCGCCTGTAAATACAATGTGTGGCGCCTCTTCATCGACAGCCGTAAGGTAGTGCTGCTTTATAACGGAAACACATATCCGTCTTTTCCTCGCGCTCTCTCTGTCCAGCTCAAAGAGGAACATAATGATATCAACTTCTTGCTAGATACCTTGAAATATGAAGATCATGGTTGGGAAATTATTAGAGACTTGAAAATGATTGACTTCTTGATGGATTATCAAGTCGGTTTTATCAAGTTTCATTATTATCTTTGCCTTTGGGACAGCAGGGGCACTGTGGCACACTACCACAAGAGGGACTGGCCACAACGAACCGAGTTTAGTTCGGGAAGAACAACGTAAAACGGAAGCCATTGTTCGACCCCAGAAAGGTACTGTTTCTTCCACTGCACTTAAAAATGGGCCTTATTCGACAAAAATGGGGCTTATTCGTCAAATAAAGAGTCTGTAGCTATCAAGTATCTGCAAGATTTCTTCCCTAAGCTGTCTGCGGTAAAAGTGGATGCCGGTGTCTTCATCGGTCCACAAAAAAGGTCATGGAGTGCAAGGAGATCCCCCCAAAAAGATTCACTAGGACGGTAAAAAGTAGCGTGGAACAGCTTTGTTACAGTGGCTCTTGGCTTTTTTGGGGAATCACAAAGCCGAAAGCTATGAGGAGGTTGTTGAGACCTTGTTGAAAATTTAAGGCAAGATGGGTTGCAAGATGACCCTCAAAATCCGTGTCCTTGACTTTCATCTACTAGAGACTACTCATTTCTAACGTTTTATTGTCTCAATTGTGTAATCCTAGAATAAATAATAATAGTTCAAATTCGCTACTTTCTCCCAATGCGAATAGGTAAATTTCACAAATATCAGTATCCTGGCCACAAAAGCAAAGTTATGAATAAATGTCAGTGTTTTTCCGTGTTTCCTAGGCATAAACAAATAAAAAAACAATAGTTGTTGCCCTTGGGTAAAATTGCGTAATCCCAGTAAAGATCAATGAATTCGGTCTAAAACCGTTTTTCTTTTTCACCTTGATTTGTACCCGCCATGTTTTCGTGATGCTACAGAAAGACAGACTGACTCTTCTATGCCGGAAGTGCCCTGACACACTCAAACAGGCCGGAAAAGGATCTTGTCTGTCCGGATCCAGCCTGGTTGGAATCTAATCAGTCAGGCAGCTTCAGAGGCGGACTGAATAGACCACCTTAGTGACCCATACACACTTAGTTTGGCCTTCACATTCCTTATTTTGTCCGGCGGACGGAAAGGCCGCCTCAGAGTGTATAGGAGTCTTAACTCTAGGCATTCAATGCGGGCAACCTGACAAAGAAGAAATATCCAAATCTGCTATGACAGACGCAACTCTGTAACCAAACAGTTTATGTTGACTCGGGTACAGATTTTGAAAAACGCTGAACATGGTGCCAGCATCTCAACATCAAAGTATGGCGGTATGGCGGCATAAATCCGATGGGAGGACGCCAGCATCTATCAGCAAACTTGCTATAAGGACGACCGGAATGCTCCAGTTGCCAACACAGGCATATTGAATAAAGATCAATATATGGAGGCGGACTTCAGTAGCAGAGGAGTAAATCTTATATCCATTTTCTAATTTAGAAAGGATAAGTTACCTGTGTAAAAAAAAGCAGTTTTCATGTGTGTATCCGGCTTGTACGAGCAGCAATTTTCATAAGAATTATAGTCTTCATACAAGCAATCTTAATAAAACGGAGATGTGCTATCTAAGGCAGCCGATAGTCACATATGAAATCCAGTTATCTAGTCTCCTCTGCACATGAGATACGACGGCTACAAAAAAATACAGGTCTGGGTCCGAGTGAATACCAAGAAGGCGGCAGAAATACATAGCCACAGTTTTTGCAGGTGAAAATCACAAACCAAGAGGCACAATCCATTCGTAAATCCTGTTAAGGTCCAATTTCAACTTCCTCTCTATTACTAGCATCCATCTGCGGGAAACGATATTGACAGTATAGTGAGCCGGTGACTCTGTCAGAAGCAGCACTGATAATTGGCAACACTGTTAATAGCCACAGCGAATAATGGCGCTAAGAATATTCTCCTGTGGCACAGCATCATTTGAGTGAACGGTCTTCCAACAGAGCACCCCAATCTGTAAACACAAAAAGTGATTTGATAAAACTGCTGAATAAAAAATGGCAGTAGGAAACGAAGGTCGAAGTCATGAAAACTCCATACAGTGGTGCAGTGCCAAACTGTGTCATATACCTTCTCCATGTCGAAAAAGACTTACATGATGTTGGTTGGTGGAGAATAATTCACAGAGAGAAGATTCCAAAGACAATAATGCATGCTTCTGAAACGGCAACAGTGATAAGTGATTACTTCTATCTAAAAGCACATTATTTGAACATTCACGTATTATCTTCTGTGATGCGCTACAAATGCAAAAGGTCAAGAAAATGGGACGGTAGTTTCTCGCCAACTAGGCTTCTACATGCTTTGAGAAGGGAGTAACCACAACAATATCCCATGGAAGACATACCAAATTTCATTTTAGAGATCTAGTAGAAAGGAGAGCACATCATCAGTATATGATGTAAAAAGGAGTATGACATATGATCATGTCAGTATTTCAGCTGTCTGAAGCTTGGAGGTCGAGAAGGGGACGTTATAAGGCTTACTCCCGGAAGTGAAGCCGATGGCACGAGATTCCAAACGCTTCTGATGGTCTGAAAAAGGTGAGGTTATGTCTTTCTTTGCCACCTCAGCAAAGTGCTCTGCGAAGAGTCCAGCAGTTTCAAAGCGGCCAGACACCACAAGTAGCAGATTAGTCGAGATTTTCCAGACTCTGTTCCAACCCGAGATAGTGGAATATCTTTTATAATACTGGAGAGATGAGGTAATGATAATGTATATCATGTTTCCTTTACTCCTTGCCATGTAAGAGCTTATGCTCTTCTAAAGTCCAACAAATATTGAAGATTATCACGGTGGCCAGAGAGGCTGCCTGTAGAGCAGCAAATATCGCAATATCGTGCCGCTTCAAAAGGTTAAAAGCACCTATGATGATAAGATAAAATATTCATATTAAAAGCAAGTTTACGGAATGGTGAAAACATATTAAAAATTACTAAGAATGCATATCAATAAAAAGGAAATGAGGTTAATCAGCGAAAAGTGAAGTGACACAATTTAATTTTAAGTGAGTGATTACTGATCCCATTAACCCAGAACACTACATCTGGCGTTATTCGCTTCGTACTCAAGACACCGATCCCACTGACCGAGATATCTAAGGTTGTTCGTTATGTGCCCAAGACACTGCCCGACAGATGCCGATATCTGGCATTGTTTGTTATGTGTCCAAAACAGTGATCTCTCTATTCACGAAGTGGTCCCAGCGGATCTTAGCTATGAAACGTGTCATAGCTAGGATGAAATGGTGCATTCTTGCCATAAACTGCGCGCGTCTGTCATAAATCCGTACGGGATGCTAAGACTGGATCCACCCTCCACCCTGTCTTAGCGGTTTATGACAGGCGCTCCCACTGTCAAGATGGACACTCAACAACAAGGAGCTCCAGCTAATGAATCATTTACCCAAAAAGAATGTATTGAATGAATTTGTGACACATAAACTCTCAGAAGGTATTGTTCAGACCATGCAGGTATTCTCTTCGTCGCCCATCTAGTGAGGGAAGCCTTATAGAGTGACACAGGGAAAAATAAACAAATCACCATCTACTCGTAAATGAAGGCGATCATATCAGTTAGATATCTTGCTGCTGGGAAAAAGTTACTTGGAAAATGCAGTTGTGCAGTAATGACGGTCTTGCGGGTCCTATCATCCTGCTATCCTACATCGAGGAGCTTCTAGGTGATCAAATTTATCATATTCCATATATTGGATTAGTATCTTAGCTACTGTGTCTCTTCTCTAAATATATAAAAAATGAAGGAAATAGTTTAGAAGCTATAAATTCGTAATAAACGGCAGCCTTTGTTTTCGTCTTTTAGTAACTGAAATTAAATAAGCACTACATACAACATACGGTTATTACAGGCGGTTCCGCTCAAGTCATAACTTATTATAGACGTTCTTAGTTATGTTCCGCATCTCCCATACTTATGTCACATATCATATCTTTATGAAGAAGACGAGTGTCTTTCTCTTTTGCCTCTAGGTTCTCTTGGTGCAAAATTAAAGTTCTGCCTATTACACTAGTCAAAATTAATTAATTAATAATATTTAAAAAGGAAGTTATAATTTCTCCAAAAGATCAGCATTCTCCACAAACATAGGGACCTCATGTCCCGGGGAAATAGCCCTCTCTGCAAATATCAGTGAAATACGGAAAGTCAGATCTTCACCGCGACAACGGAAGAGGTCCCACAGGTTAACCAGACTGGGACACGGTACCAGAAAGTGTCGCACTGTAAGGGGAACTACGCACTTACCAAAACATTGTTTTGCTTTCCAGTACATAAGGTAACCAATTATGAGACGCAAGTGACCCATCTGGAGATGGGCCAGTATAGTTTCTGAGCGTTGTCTGAACAGCGTCGACATATGTCTATGGACAACAAAAAATGTGATCATCCCCATCTTACTGGTTGCAACTAAAGCCTCCCACCTCTTCTGCCAACTGGCAAGAACTATCACCTTAATTCTAGAGTACAAGTCATGAAATGGAGGTTGGCTGAAAGGAGCAACCCGAGTTGCTGCCTCTTTAGCTAGCCTATCGGTGATCTCATTCTCCGAAACTCATATGTCCTGATGTAGGTTTACTCGAGATCTATCCAGCTACCCAGGGTCTGCGCATGCGTGAACATCATGCCAAATGTACGATTCGATGCTGTATTTACGCTCTGTCGTCACAGAGTGAGTATCTCGCTGCTCTGATGAAAAATTCCATAGATGATATATTCGGCTCATGGTTTCTTTGGACGGTTTGAATACTCTTATACATTTATTTTGTGTCCAATACTATTATTATTACTTTTTTTTGTGTGTGTGTTATTTTCGTTGCCTCAATAAAGTCTTCTGGACCACACTCGATAAAGGACGAATTCGCTTGTAAACATAAAAGCATATGACTGAGTAATAAGATGTATAGTGTACTTGTACTTCAATAAATACTTCTACTAAACACCTTTTTCTTCCTCATTTTAATGGCTGCGGTTTTGCCATATACATACTTACCGTACCAACCAGTCAAATTGACATGTTTACAAGAGAATTCGTCCTTTATCGAGTATGGTTCACTGAAAACTAAAAGAAGACTTGCTGATCCAAACAAGATCGCAAAAAGAAAAAAAAAAAAAGTAAGAATAATATTATTGGACACGAAAATAATGTATTTGAATATTAAACTGGTCCCAAGGTACCATGAGCTGAATATGTCATCTACCGAATTCATCATCAGAGCACCAAGGAGATGCTCACTCCGTGACAGCAAAGCGCAAATGAGGCATTAAATTGTATATCTAGCATGCTATCCATGCGTACGCAGATCCTGAAGACTGGGTTCCAGTAAAATCCAATGTGGTAGCTTCAACGGTGGAAAAGGTAGAGCCCCTAAAGAATGGACTGGTTTTAGGTGGTGTAGAAACTACATCAGATGATAAAGTAGACGCTAGAAATCATTAAAATATCAAATATTCTCTGCGTTTAGAAAAAAAAAAAAAAAGGCAATCGAATTTAAATCGTCATGCCGGGAAGGCTGCATCCTACACTGTTATGTCACTAACCATACGGACTAAAGCGCTCCTTGCCGCTCTACTGCACTTCATGCCTTTGTAGGCTAGATTATTTTTTTTATTTACAGCTCTGATTTGGAAACAGAACCAGGGCAAAAGTATTGCCTGGCGATGGCTTCAGTGTTTGTAAAGATCCATTAAGATTAAGCCATAGTGCACGGGGAAAAAATGCTAGAAAGACGAAAATGTTTGTGTACTTCTAGATTATTTATTTAATATTTATTTATTTTTTTTAAAGTAAAGTAAATAAAGTAAATAGAAAAAAATAATGCCATTAAGTTAGGCCTTGGGTGATCTGACAGGGGGTAGGCGAGTTACGGGGATAGGTTAGATACGATTTGGTTACTTTATGATTCAGTAGGGCCCAGACTATATATATATATATATATATATATATATATATATATATATATATATATATATATATATATATATATATATATATATATATATATATATATATATATATATATATATATATATATATATATATAACGTTTTGACTTGTCAGGCACATATATATTTATATGTACCTTGAAATTAGCTCATCTCGTAGAAAAATTTTAATATGAATATTTTCTTCAGATTTTTCTTAACTTAAAAAGGAGAGAAAAAAAATAATAATGTTGGAATAAGAAATAATCTGCTATATTTTATGATATGCTTCATCATAAAAAGTAAGAAAAATAATGTTCTTTTTCCATGAAAAAAAAATTCATCATAAAAAGTAAGAAAAATAATGTTCTCTTTCCATGAAAAAAAAAATTTATTTCAGGAAATACCTTAATTGTCTTCCTACAATTTTGTAAGTAACGCTATTTCAACGTTTGTACTTCCTGTCTCCTGTTTGTTTACCCAAATTAAAGTACCAAAATTAATTAAAATGGATCATTAAATGTGTGCCTTCTATACATTGACAGATAATCAAATTCAATAATTTTCAAGGTTTAGCTAGGTAAGTACTTAATTATGACATGTTTGCTAACTAAACCCTAAACTCATATAAATGAAAATATATAATACTGTGTTTTTTCCTAACACACACACACACACACACACACACACACACACACACACACACACACACACACACACACACACACGCGCGCGCGCGTAATATTGATAGGTCCAGACTATTGACGCGGAAACTCAAATTGAGAAAATTGTCACTGTGTGTGTGTGTGTGTGTGTGTGTGTGTGTGTGTGTGCGCGTAATATTGATAGGTCCAGACTATTGACGCGGAAACTCAAATTGAGAAAATTGTCACTGTGTGTATGTGTGTGTGTGTGTGTGTGTTTGTGTTTGATAATAATAATAATAATAATAATTAATAATAATAATAATATTAATAATAATCTGTTGAAAGTTGTTTTAGGCAGGTTTTCGGAAGTGGCCACACTGATGCACCGCCACTAGTAGATTCCGTCTGCCGGTACTTATGCCAGCTGGTCAATTATACTGTTACTAGTGGCACGAGTGTGGTAGTTTGGTTGGCCTGGTGTTGTCCAGAGAAACTTGTCATGCTGGGTTTTACATTGTTCCGG
The DNA here is from genome assembly GCF_035594125.1 of Scylla paramamosain. Classification (NCBI taxonomy): domain Eukaryota; kingdom Metazoa; phylum Arthropoda; class Malacostraca; order Decapoda; family Portunidae; genus Scylla; species Scylla paramamosain. The sequence goes on from NC_087169.1 coordinate 4,947,949, forward strand.
ACTCGTGTTGTTTCAATCACGTAAGTATTTCGGTAGTGCGTTAAAGAAAAGCACTTCTCTAATTACAAAGGCAATTAGAGTGTTTGAGTGTTCTGACTCTGGTAGTTGCTCTGGGGTGGATCCTTCTTACATGACAGAATCGGCCCAGTCGTTGATGAATTGTAGTGCGTAGGTTAATGTTGTTGATTGTGTGGCCATTCAAAATTTTATATATTTATAGTAGAACATATCTTTTCTTACGCCTTTCCAGTCAGAAGAGTTCAAGAGTTTGTAAATTTTCCCAGTAATCCAGGTGTTCAAGGGTCAATATTTTACGGGTGAATGATTGCTGAACCGCTTCCTGTAACTGTTTCTTTCCCACTTTCCACGGACTCCACAGCTGACAGTAGAATTCCAACAAGGCAAGAACGTGATTTGTATAGCGTCAGCACAGGAAAGGTGTCACGTGTTCTAAATGTGAGTAAGATCCAGCCAACCAGGTTTCGTGCTGCTTTAGTCACGTTGTTTATATGTGTTGTAAAACTACCATCATATGTAAGAGTAACACCAATGCCTTTTACGTGTTCCTTGGTGATAATGTTAAATATATAGTGTGCTGTGTATACATCTTCAGCGTCAATATTTGTATTTATGCTGTACATCATATGCTCAAATTTATTGTTATTGATTGACACTGTTTTCACTTGCCCACGAGTATAACGCAGAGATCTAGTATATGTATAAGGAAGAGCAAGGATACGAGGACTGACCCTTGTGGCCCTCCACTGATCACAGAGGCCGACTGCGCCATGACACCACCATCTGCCGCCGGTTGTTCCCCATTTGTGAGAAAGCAGTGCAACCAAACTCCTATTTTCCCTGAAATTCTCCCTCGTTGCATCTTTTATAGGATAACTCAGTGATCCGTCTTATCACAGGCTTTTGCAAAATCTACGTAAATCACGTCTACATTCTTATTTTACGCCAACACTGCTATATTTTTTTTCGTAGTATGTAATTAACTGTGTAAGGCATAAGCAGCCCGCTAGGAAGCCACATTGGTCTGGGTTTAGTTTATCATTCTGTTCAAGGTGTGATGACATTTTCTTTTACCAGTAACTTCTAACATTAGTCGTATGAAATGTCAATGATCTGTAATTTTTTACCTCCGATTTAGAACCTTCTTTGAAAATCTGAGTAATATTGGCAATTTTCAGTTGTTTGAAAGTAGTTTAAAAATCCAGGGAATTTCTTTAAATAATTTACAACGAAATGCTGTGCTCTTTCGCACAGTTCTCTAGAAGTATAGCCGGGAATTGGTCTGGCCTTGATGCTGTATTATTTCTTATTTTTTTAATGCATTTTGTGTGTCGTTCAGGAGGACACTAATATCACTTAAATTCGGTAAGGTTTCAGCGTCTTGGTAGAAGAAAAGTTTCTGTGAGTAGCCCCTTTTCCCTACAACTTTCTCTATCATCATTTTCAATCCAAAGCTTGATGTTGTGTCTATGTGCGCTATGACTTAACCTGCTCTCGTGCTTACGGTCTTGAATCTTATGAGTCTTCCACCATCTGGCTACGACTACAGAGTCACTCTCAAGCTAAATTTATCTCTGCTGTATACAGGGTTGGCATAAAAGAAGAAAAAAAAAAAACAGCCAAAGTATTTTTTCAATATCAAATTTTGATTATATATCATATTGATAATTAAAGTCTGCATATTTACATATACATAAAAAAACAAAAAAAGTAAATAAAAGTAGTCGGGTCTGACCCGTTCATTTCCTGTTAAACACAAGTTAACACATGCTTTGTCCAGCCGGACAAAGCATGGCCTAAACAAGTGTCTGATCTTCAATAAAAGAGTATCAAAATCTTTCAAGATTTAACTCCTCTTATAATTGCTGGCACCTAACCAAAAACATCTCCAATAATTATGCTTCATCGTTGTTCCTTCATTTATTTCAATCTGATGACACCTGTGGCATTTCATCTATTTCTAAAGTTGAACTCTCAATTCTAACCTTTACTAAATACTCTACCTTCGATGATTCAGGGTATGTTCCTCCCTCTCCTCCACCCTCTAACTACTAGTAAGATCCTTTGCAATGATGTTTTTCATGCCCTCGCTGTCCTTAATCCTCAGAAAGCTTATGCATCTAATGGGGTCCCTCCCATTGTTTTCCGAAACTGTCCCTCTGTGCTTCCACCTCGCTTAGTCAAGCTCTTACAACTCTGTCTCTCAACATTTACCTTTCTTTCTTTCTTGCTGGAAGTTTGCCTACATTCAGCCTGTTCCTAAAAAGGGTAACCATTCTAATCTCTCAAATTACCGTTCCATTATTTTAATTTCCTGCCTATCTAAAGTTTTTTTAATCTATCCTCAATAGGAAGATTCTTAAACATCTATCATTTCACAACCTTCTGTCTGATAGACAGTATGGGTTCCGTTAAGGCTGCTCTTCTGGTGATCTGGGTTTCCTTACTGAGCCTTGATCATCCTCTTTTAGAGATTTTGGTGAAACTTTTACTGTTGCTTTAGACCTATCGAAAACTTTATTTCAATAGAGTCTGGCACAAAGACCTGATTTCCAATCTACAGCTTCTATACTTCTCTTTGTAACTTCATGTCGAGTTTCTTTTCTGACCGTTCTATTGCTGTTCTGGTAAACGGTCTCCGTTCTTTTGTTAAATCTATTAACAGTGGTGTTTCAAAGGGTTCTGTTCTGTAACCCTTGTCTCTTCCTGTTATTCATAAATGATCTTTTAAACCAAAACTCCTTGTCCTATTCGCTTCTACACTGATGATACCACCCTGCACTTTTCCACGTCTTCTCAAAGACGTCAAACTCATCTGGAAGTAAACATTTTACACAGAGAGGCCACAGAAGGCCTGACTTCTGAAATCTCTAAATTTTCTGATTGGGGAAGTTCGAACTTAGTATTGTTCAATGCCCCAGGAACTCATTTCCTCAATCTATCAAATCGACACAACCTTTCAGACAAATATCCCCTCTTCTTTAATGACGCTCATCTGTTTCGCTCTTCTACAATGAACATCCTCGGTTTGTCATTTACTTGTAATCTAAACTGGAAACTTCCTTCAAGAGGAAGGTTTCGAGACACTTATCCTTCAATTTTTTATTACCACTTTGGACCCTAATCGGGGACCGACATCTCAATGTTTTTTTTTTTTTTTAATTGGATTTTTATTGCTCTTGGCCGGTGTCCCTCCTCCATAAGAAAAAAAAAAAAAAACACACTGAACATCCTCGGTCTGCCCTTTTCTTACAATCTAAACTGAAAACTTCACAACACATTTTTATCTAAAACATTTTTTTTTTATGAAGTTAGAGATCTGAAACGTGTCCGCCAGTTTTTCTCACCCTTCCAGCTGCTAACTATGTACAGGTGACTTATCCGCCCTTGTATAGAGTACATGTCTAGGGAAGGTTCCACTCATACCACTATTCTAGACAGGAAGGAATCAACGGCTTTTCGTCTCACCAATTCCTCTCCTCTCACTGACTCTTTCTCATCGTCACAATGTTGCATCTCTTGCAATATTCTATCGCTATTTTCGGCGATAAATGTTCTTCTGATCTTGTTAACTATATGCCTTCCCTCCTCTCGCGGCCTCGCTGCACAAAAATTTCTTCTTTCTCTCACCCCTATTCTGTCCACTTCTCTGATACAAGAGTTAACCAGTATTCCAAATCATTCATCCCTTTCATTGTTAAACTTTTGAATTCCTTGCCTGCTTCAGTATTTTCACCTTCTCATGACTAGAATTCGTCCAAGAGGGGGGTTTAAGACACTTATCCCTTAACGTGGACCCTATTCGGGGATTGGCATCTCATTGAGCCTTTTCTCTTTTTTCTTGGATTTTTTTTGCTTCTGCTGGTGTCTCTCCTGCAAAAAAAAAAAAAAAAAACGCGACCTTAAGATTTTCTTCATGGAATTTATTTTCCGCTCGATTTGATTTTTAGGCGATAGATTAATGGTATCCATATGTTTCATAATAATATACATACTACTTATTAAATATACATTAACCCAAAGGAAGTATCAATGTGATACTACGGCTGCAAAATGGCGCCGACCTACCTAGTAGATTAGGTTCGGGATAAACAGGCCAAATAGTTTATATTTTTCTTTTGGAGTTTGTTTCTCCTAGCTGAAAAATAGG
>NC_087169.1:4964616-4999616 GCF_035594125.1 Scylla paramamosain
TTCCTCTCCCTTCACTGGCCTTCCTGGTGAACTAGCCTTCAACTTTGTTACCCTTCACGACCTAGGTTAATTGGTGCAACTCCCTACTCGTATTCCTGACCGTCTTTGAGATACGCCCAACATTCTTGACCTTTTCCTAATATCTAATAATTTTGTTTATGTTATCACCTCTTCTCTGTTGGGCTCCTCCGATCACAATCTCATATTTGTATCTTGTCCTATCGCTCCAAACCCTCCCCAGGATCCCCCTAAGCAGAGGTGCATCTGGCGTCTTGCCTCTGCTAGTTGGGGGATATGAGGAGATATTTTGCTGATTTTCCTTGGAATGACTACTGCTTCCGTGTCAGAGACCCGTTTCCGTGTGCCGAGCGGATAACAGAGGTGATATTTTTTGGCATGGAGGCGTACATTGCTCACTCCTTTTCTCCTCCTAAACCTAATCCTTGGTTTAACACAGCCTGTTCTCGTGCTAAAACCATCTCATGCGCTTTATTTTTTTCTGCCCAGAACCATTGAAAGTCTTTCTCCAACTAGCAAAAAGCTCCTTCATTAATAGAAAGTTCAGGGTGGTATCATCAGTGTAAGAGTCGGTAAGACGAGAAGTTTGGTTTAGAAGGTCATTGATGAATAATAAGAAGAGAGTGGGTGACAGTATATAACCCTGAGGAACACCATTGTTAATATATTTAGGAGAAAAAAAAGTGACCACAGCAACAATAGAAGGGTAAGAAAGAAAACCTGAGATGGAGTTACAAAGAGAGAGATAGAAGCTGTAAGAGGATAGTTTACATATCAAAGCTTTGTGCCAGATTCTTTTAACAGCTTTTAATTTGTCTAAGGCAAAAACCAAAATCTCTAAAAGAGGATGACCAAGACTCAGAAAGGAAAACCAGAAGATCACTAGTAGAGCGGCTTTGACGGAACCCATACTGGCGATCAGATAGAAGGTTGTAAAGTGATAGATGTTTAAGAATCTTCCTGTTGAGGATAGATTCAAAAACTTTAGATAGGCAGGAAATTAAAGCAATAGGGCGATAGTTTGAGGGTTTGAACGGTTACCCTTTTTAGGAACAGGCTCAATATAGGCAAACTTCCAGCAAGAAGGAAAGGTAGATGTTGGCAGACAGAGTTGAAAGAGTTTGACTAGGTAAGGTGCAAGGACGTAGGCACAGTTTCGGAGAGCAATGGGAGGGACCCCATCAGGTCCGTAGGCCTTCCGAGGGTTAAGGCCAACAAGGGCATTGAAAACATCAATGCGGCGAATATTAATAGGTAGCATGATGCAGTAAGAGCGTGGAGGAGATGGAGGAAGAAGCCCTGAATCGTTTTTACCAAATCTGAGCGAAGAGTTCAGCTTTAGAGATAGATGTGATAGCAGTAGTACCGTATGGCTGAAATAAAGGAGGGAAAGAAGAAGAAACAAAGTTATTGGAAATATTTTTGACTAGATGTCAGAAGTAATGAGAGGGAGTTAGATCTTGAAAGCTTTTGACACTTTCTTTTAATAAAGGAATTTCTGGCTAGATGGAGAACAGACTTGGCTTGGTTCTGGGCAGAAATATAAAGTCCACTATATTCTGGTGATAGAAAGCTCAAGTATCTTTTCTGGGCCAACTCTCTATCATGTTTAGCAGGAAAACAGGCTGTGTTAAGCCAAGGTTTGGAAGGATTAGGTCGAGAAAAGTACGAGTATGGCGAATGTACGCCTGTAATGCCGGATACTATCACCTCTGTTATGCGCTCGGCACACAAAGACAGTCTTTGATACGGAAACAGTAGTCATTCCAAGGAAAATCTGGAAAATACCTCTTCAAGTCCCCTAATTAGTAGACTGAAAACGCCAGTGTCACCGCGTAGGTGGATCCTGAGGATAGATTGTAGCAATAGGACAAGATACAGGTATGAGATTGCGATCGGAGGAACCCAGCGGAGAAGAGAGGGTGAAAGCATAAGCAGAAGGATTAGTGGTTAGAAAAAGTTCAAGAATTTTGGGAGTATCACCAAGACCGTCAGGAATACGAGTAGGGTGTTGCATCAATTTCTCCAGGTCATGGAGGCTAGCAAAGTTGAAGGCAAGTTCACCAGGATGATCAATGAAGGGAGAGGAAAGCCAAAGCTGTTGGTGAACATTGAAATCTCCAAGAATGATATCCGCAAAAGGGAAGAGAGTCAGAATGTGCTCCACTTTGGAAGTCAAATAATTTGTTATAGCTGGAGGATTTAGGTGAGATATATACAGCACAAATAAATTTAGTTTGCGAGTATATATATTATATATATATATATATATATATATATATATATATATATATATATATATATATATATATATATATATATATATATATATATATATATATATATATATATATATATATATATATATATATATATATATATATATATATATATATATATATATATATATATATATATATATATATATATATATATATATATATATATATATATATATATATATATATATTTGAATTTGAATTTGATCTCCAGTCTACCCTCCTACAGTGTCTATCCTTCTCTTTGTAACCTCATCTCAAGTTTCATTTCTCACCGTTGTATTGCTGCTCTGGTAGACGGTCACTGTCCTAACTGTATTAAATGTTGTTCCTCAGTGCTATGCCTTATCATCCGGTCTCTTCTTATTCTTCAACAATAAGCATCAGTCACAGGCTTGGCTGATTTTTGTGCCAGTCGTGGACTACAAGTCTTACTCTCTCTGTCTCGGCGTCTTAGTGGTTTGTGTCATGTTGGCTTATCTCAGGCCGTATGTTGTGGTGCTTTTGTGTTGTTAGTATTTTTTGTGCCTTTAAATGTGATTCGCATTCAGAACATGCTGCTGGGAGCTCTGAAACCAAAGGATCTCATAATTCTACACTTGTGCGTCTGTCTGTATTTTTCCGGGTGACTGCATGTAGATTATTAACGTGATTAATGTGTGTCCTTTGTCCTTGCTCTTCCCCTAGTGGGAACTGCCTTATGGTTGGGGGTATTGCGGGTCCCTAGAAGCTGGCGAGCGAGGCTGGAGGGGGCTTCGGCTCCTGCTCCACCCTTCTTATGGGGAGAGGGCAACCAATGCTGGCAAGGTCGCCAGTGAGGGGTCAGACTAAATGGTTCTCAGAGTTAGGGTGCCGGTATAGGTCAACGGTGCCACTCATCAGAGGGGCCACCTTTTTGAGGTCATCTGTGTTAGATGGTTGGGTGTCTGGGCTGGGATCCGATGTGGTGGAAAGCCTTAGCTCCGTCATGGACAAAGTTTTCAATCATGAGGGTCCACTTTTTAAAACGAGTGACCCCATGGGGAAGAAGTACCTTGTTCATGGCGGCAAGCACTCGCTTCCATCGTAGTCCCAGTAGGCGGTCTCCCTTGGTCCCTGGAACCAAATTATTTTTATAGTATCCATATGAGTAAATATAAAAACTCCTCTGGTTCTCTAGGGGCAGTCGACTATGCCCTCGAAACGTCACCCTCTGCTTGTGATAGTTATGTGCAGGCGGGATCTCGTACTCCTCCTGCTGTTGCTTCCCAAGGTGGAAGACCCCTTGGTTCAGATGTTGAGTCCTGTCTTGACACTCTCATGATTACTAATGTCCATGCCTTCATGTCATACCATGCTATTTAATCAGATCTCAAGCGTTTCGGAACAGTTCTTCGTATACGTCTGGAACATGACTGCGATTGTCTCTGTAATATGTGTTTACAACATACTTTTTTGCCAAACCTGGTCTTGAGGCAATAAATTTTCTGCGTCTTGGTGAGAACATCTTAAATGATTAACTCAATTGATCAAGCAGTGTAATTGACAGCGAGAATGATTATTGTCTTAATGTCTGATGATGCTGAAGAACGACCACCCACCTACACCTTTCTGGTTTGTAGCATATTATAGGGAAGACCGAGCAATTTTTTTTTTTCACACTACCATGTATTTAGAAAGGAGTATTCCCTACAAATAACATCAAGAAATATGGCAAAGCTATCTTGATCCAAACTAAAAATTTAACGCAGGCGATGATGCTCCTCCATCTACCATTCCCTTCTGATGGAATCCTTGAATCTATCAATTCACACCAACATTCAGTTACTGTAAAAGGCGTATTTACAACCAGGACCTGAACGAATTTTCAGACGAAATCCTTCAGTTATGTCCAGATCATGTTCAACGAGTGGAATCATGCTCACAGCCTATGGTTCTCTCTCTCTCTCTCTCTCTCTCTCTCTCTCTCTCTCTCTCTCTCTCTCTCTCTCTCTCTCTCTCTAAACTTCAACATACACATAAACTACAGGTATAAAGGGTCACTTTGCCTCGTGCCCTATCTAAAAGACCTTTAAAGGTTACTATATACAGTGATAAAAAAATAACATTCACATTTAAAATGATAAAATTATCTACAATGCTTAGATACTTAAAAAGAAAAAAAGAAAAAAAAAAGAAAGATACGGTGGCACATAGTAGGTTCATCTCACTAGCAGCACCATCGTGGTTGGAAGGGCCGCCCTCCACCTGTGGGCCGCCCGCTTGACATTTGCTGAACAGCTGGTGTGGCCGCGGTGAAGGTGTTCCACAGGCGATATAGGTACTAAGGTGCTGACTAGACCGTGACCTTGGTACATCTACAAGTTGAACGGTGGTGGGCACCGTCCTCGTGTCCCCCCCGGCAGCTCACAGTGGTACTTCCTGTACCTGGACATTGTGGAACACAACAAGCGCTCCGACATCACGCCGGTGTTCCAGGGAATCCAGGAGAGCCAGGTCCTGTGATGGCGGCTGGAGGTGGTTGCCCTGCACCAGCCATATGGCTCTCTGGTCAACTTTGTCCGGCTTCCTCATATGCATGGGTGTACTAGACATCCATGACAGGGCAGCGTACTCCAGGTAAGGCCTTATCGGTGCCTTATACAGCAGGAGTATTCCTCTGCTGTTGAGGAAGGACTCTACCCTGCGCGGGGCGGAGACGAGGAGGGAAGCCTGTAGAGTGATGGTTTGATAGTACAGGCCGAAGCGTATTTCTCCGTCCACGTCCACTCCGTGGATCCTCATGTGGTCCTCAAGAGGCAGTGCCGTGCCTCCTAACAACACGCGCCCTTCCAGCTCATGGGGGTTGGCTACCATTGCCTGCGTCTTCTTGGGGGCAAAGTTAACCTGCCATCGCTACTCCACTCCTTTATCAGGTTGTGTTACTGACTAAACTCATCAGCCTCCTGCTGATGAGCTTAGTCAGGAGGCTGATGCTACAGACGACAGGAGCTCCTGCTCCTGTCGTCTGTAGGATAGGAAGAGCGTGCAGTCGTCAGCATAGGCAGATATACCTGGCACGAGATGCAGCAGGTCGTCCATGTACAGGTTCCACAGGACCGGGATCAGTACAGAGCCCTGTGGAACAAATACAAGCACTGGCAGGGTAGGCGATGCCTGACCGTTCACGACAATGTGAAAAGTCCTGTCTTGGAGGTAATCGCTCAACAGGTGTAGTAGGTTGCCCTGAATGCTCTTGGCACGCAGCTTCTTCAGCAGGTCAGCGTGCCACACCCGGTCAAAGGGTCCTGCTATGTCCGTCGAGGGCATCTTGCCAGTCACGGGGGAGGAGTAGGAGGTGGTCTGAGGTGGACCGTCCAGCTCTAACTCCGGCTGTTATCATCCAGGTGATGACAAATTTCCACCGCTACAATCCTCTCGAATACCTTGCCCACCACAGACAGTAGGGAAATTGGCCTGTAATTACCTGAATCAGACTGGGCATTCCTCTTGTGGACTTGCACCTCGCGTGCCTCCTTCCACACCGAGGGCCAAGTGTTTTCTTCCAGGCAGGCCGTGAAGACCTGTGACAGCGGCCCTGCCAGCTCATTTGCGCAGCGGTTCAGGGTCCGTGGCCTGACGTCGTCTGGCCCTGTTGCCTTTCTTACGTCGACTTCTCTCAGCAAGTGTTCCACCTTCTCCCTCGTCACCTCCAGGTTTATGACCGTCTCTGCTGTCTCATGTTCCAGACATGGGGGAGGCCTCCCGGGATCGTCGACAGTCATCTTTGCCGCGAAGTGCTCAGCCAGTAACTCCGCCTTGTCCCAGCTGCTGGATGCATGAAAGTCGTCTGGCCTGGTGAGAGGAGGAATGGCTTCTTGGCGGTTTAGACCCTGCCTCTCCTTCAAAAGGGTCCACCAGGTCTTATTTCAAACTCCAGGGCCGCACAGCTTGGCTCAGAGGTCTGTCTCCCACCTCCTTTTTGCCCACTTGCTGGTTGCCTCCATGTGCCTGCATGCTTCCCGGTGGAGGTTCTTGTTCCTTTGTGAAGGGTTCCTCTTGTACCGGAGCCAGATAGAGTACTTTCTCTCGGCAGCTAGGCGACAGCGATAGCTAAAATAGGGGAGGTCTTAGGGTTTGGAGGTGAAACAACGGCGTGGGTCATGTTTCTCATGTATAGCGAGTATGCGTGCGGTAAGGGCTCATGCTTTGCACTCTGTTCCTCCAGAGAGCAGAATGTTCCAGTCAGTACTGTACAGAGCTTGACACAGAGAGACCCAGTCGGCTTGATCCCATACCCAGATCCCATAGCCAGATGGAGCGGCTTGTGGTCTCATCACGTGCTGCACACACGTTTATGTGAGTTAGGATAGCATAGTGGTCTGAGTTGCCCGCAGACCCAACCTGATGACACACAACAGCCTCCTCCTGCACATCAGTGACGACACGGTCAAGCGACCCTCCCCGCACATAGATGGGGAAGCTGACGTAATTCGTCAGGTCCTGCACAGTTAGGAGGCTCACGTAGGCGTCCCGCTCCAGGTCACCCACAATGACCACTTGCGAGCAGCGGTGCCTCATCAGCAGGCCGTCCATGTTGTCTGTGAGGAATTGTATGGACCTGGGGCTTTGGCGCAGAGTGCGGTATACGATGCATAGCAGCAATCCTGCGCCATCCCTCATCACCATTCGGAAGAATAGCCTCCATCACCGTTGGCGTGTCCAGTTGCAACGTCTGGGCTTGCAAACCCTCACGGAAGCATACAGCGACGCCACCACCAGTTCGCTCAGGCCTGTCCCTCCTGGTCCAGCGAGTACGAGTACATCCTCGGATCCTCCCGAAGGACGGCTCAACCTCATCGTTTAGCCAAGTTTCCGTGGCTAAAACGATGTCCACGCTGTGCCTCAGGTTAAAGCTCTTGGTCGCTGATGTTTGTGTGGAAGCCACGAACATTTGCTGACAAGTCTCTCTCTCTCTCTCTCTCTCTCTCTCTCTCTCTCTCTCTCTCTCTCTCTCTCTCTCTCTCTCTCTCTCTCTCTCTCTCTCTCTCTCTCTCTTATGGTGGTGGTGTAAACAACGCACCGAGGAGCTCCCATTTCCAACACTATATATGGGAAAAGTAAAGGGTCCATGGAGCTACTAAGCCCAGAGGTGCATAGTTATAAGAAGTACTGTTGGTACTAAGATAGAGTTGTGGGGTGGAGTCTTTGGACTTAGTTATAATTTAAGGTAATTAGTGCTCCTGACATGTTAAAGGATAACTCTGCAGGACCAACAGTACAACTTCACACCAATAACTGAAGTGCCACCATTGTTATCACCTCAAACGCAGACTATGGAAGAGCCATCCCTTGAGTTACCAACCAGGGATTTCTTGAACAAAAGTTTTCCCAAACCAGACCTGCAAAAAAGATGATGTGAATTGGGACTTGTAAATTTTTGGACAAGTAGTAAAAGCCGACTCATTGAGATGATAATTGAAAAGTCACAGCCACCTTCCAACGATACTCTACGTGATGGTATGCACACACCATCCTCGCCCCGCCACTCACGGTCCACACCCCATGAGGTTACGCATACACCCTCCACTGACACCACTCAACAGGTTAATCTAGACCATGACAGGGTGGACAAGCTAGATATCTTCAGGAAAATCGAGATAGTCATGTCCAAGCTTGAAACTAAAGATTCTGAAATTGACCTGCTAAACACTGAAATAAAGACGGCCTACCACAGGATCGAGCAACTTCAGAACCGTATTACTGAGTTGGAACAACATCGTTCTGGGAATGAAGCACATCATCATGCATCGAGAACACGCTATACACCACCTGTTGTGAGAATATCTCAGTAGTACCTCTTCAGCAGGTTTTCTTAGACCAGTAGAGCGGCCGTAATGGAACCCATACTGGTGATCATATCGAAGTTATAAAGTGATAGATGTTTAAGAATCTTCCTGTTGAGAATAGATTGAAAATTTTAGATAGGGAGGAAATAAAAGCAATAAGACGGTAGTTTGAGAGATTAGAAAGGTTACCCTTTTTAGGAACAGGCTGAATGCAGGCAAACTTCCAGCAAGAAGGAAAGGTAGATATTGAGAGACAAAGTTGAGAGTTTGACAAGGCAAGGTGCAAGCATGGAGGCACAGTTTCAGAGAACAATAGGAGGGACCTCATCAGGTCCATCAGCCTTTCGAAGGTTTAGGCCAGCGAGGGCATGGAAAACAATATTGCGAAGAATTTTATTAGGTAGCATGAATTAGCCAGAGAGTGGAGGAGAGGGAGGAAGAAACCCTAAATCGTCCAAGGCAGAGCTTTTAACAAAGGTCTGAGAAAAGAGTTCAGCTTTAGAGATAGATGTGATAGCAGTGATGCCATCTGGTTGAAATAAAGGAGTGAAACAAGAAGAAGCAAAAATATTGGAGATGTTTTTGGCTAGATCCCAGAAGTCACGATGGGAGTTAGATCTTGAAAGATTTTGATACTTTGTATTAATGAAGGAGTTTTTGGGTAGTTGGAGAACTCACTTGGCATGGTTCCAAGAAGAAATATAAAGTGCATGAAATTTTGGTGATGGAAGGGTCAAGTACTTTTTGTGGGCCACCTCTCTATCATGTATAGCACGAGAACAGGCTGTATTATAAACCAAGGTTTGGCAGGTTTAGGTCAAGAAAAAATAGTGAGGGATGTATGCCTCCATGCCAGACACTATCAGCTCTGTTTTTGTGCTCGACACACAGAGACGGGTCTCTGTCACGGAAGCAGTATTCATTCCAATTTATTCATTCCAATCAGCAAAATACCTCCTCCTGTCCCACCAACTAGCAGAAACAAAATGCCAGAGGCACCTTCGCTTAGGAGGATCCTCAGGAGGGATTGGAACGATAGGACTAGATACAGATATGAGATTGCGATCGGATGAGCCCAGCGGAGAAAAGGGGGTAATAGAATAAGCAGAGAGATTAAAGGTTAGGAGGTCATGAATCTTGGGCGTATCTGCTAGACTGTCAGGAATGTGAGTAGGGTGATTCACCATTTCCTCTAGGTCTTGGAGGATAGCAAAGTTGAAGGCTAGTTCACTAGGATGGTTCCAAGTCATTCATTCCAATAAGCAAAATAACTCCTCCGGTACCCCCAACTAGCAGAGTGAAAACGCCAGAGGCACCTCCGTTTACGGGATCCTGAGGAGGGATTGGAACGATAAAACTAGATACAGATATAAGATTGTGATCGGATGAGCCCAATGGAGAAGAAAGGGTAACAGCAAAAGCATAGGGATTAGAGGTTAGGAAAAGGTATCTCGAAGACGGTCAGGAATGCGAGTAGGGCACCAATTGCTCTAGGTCATGGAGGATAGCAGAGTTGAAGGCTAGTTCACCAGGATGGGTAGTGAAGGGAGAGGAAACCCGATGATGGTATTGGACATTGAAGTCTCCAAAAATGGAGATCTCTGCAAAAGGGAAGAGAGTCAGAATGTGCTCCACTTTGGAAGTTAAGTAGTCAAAGTATTTCTTATTGTCAGAGGAGTTAGGTGAGAAGTATACAACACAGATAAATATAGTTTGAAAGTGACTCTGTACGAGAGCATGGGAGCAGATTGCGCACATAAATGCAACATCCAGCTTTGGATTGAAAATGAGGATAAAAAAAGTAGGAGGGAACATTAAAGTGGCTGCTGTCAGTTACCTCAGACACCTGTGTTTCAGTGAGGAAAAGAAGATGAGGTTTATTAGAGAAGAGGTGATGTTCTACAGATTGAAAATTAGATCTAAGACCGTGAATGTTGTATAAATTAATGAAGAAAAAGACACTTAGGGTCGCTACCAGAATAATAGTCCGACCTGGGGACATATGTGGTCCCCTCCCTAGATGGGGACTCTGAGGCTGGTGTAGAAGTCGCCATGATTTTTAAATTCTGAGTGAAGGGTATGTGTGTAATTAGGTGCTTATAGTTTTGTGTGAAGGAAACTGGGAAAGGTGAGAAGAGGATATTTCCACTAGCACGACAGAGAGAAGTCAACAGAAGATTTTACACTTATCAAGCAGGTTAAATATAAGAAAGGAAGAGTTCTAATTGATGACAATGAAATAAGAGGGAGATGGAAACAATATTTCAAGGCACTTTTGAATGAGGAAAACCCAAGAGGACTGCTGAAGAATAGGAAACCAAATGACATGAGAACAATAGCAATTTCTAGGGAGGAAGTCAAACAAGCATTGAGGAGGATGAACGATGGGAAGGCAACAGGGCCGGATAGGATACCTGTAGAGGTGTGGAAGAGTTTAGAAGAGGATGGACTTGAGTGGCTGTGGTGGTTGGTAAATAAGATCTATGAGAAGGAGAAAATCCAAAATGCATGGAGATGCAGCGATATTGTCCCAATATACAAGGAAAAAGGAGATATACAGGACTGCAAAACTTAGAGGAATTAAATTAAGGTCGCATACAATGAAACTGTACGAAAGGATAATTGAGAGAAGAAGAAGGGGAGAAACGCAGGTGGGAGACGAACAATTTGGATTTATGACGGGGAGAAGTACTACCGATGCAATCTTGGCGCTAAGACAACTACTGGAGAGGTATGGGGAGAAGCAAAGAGAATTACATCTTATTTTTATTGATCTGGAAGAAAGCTTATGAGAGTACCACGCCAGGAAGTTTGGGCTAGTATGAGAAGGAAAGGAGCATCAGAGAAGTATGTGAGAGTGATCCAGGACATGTACGAAGGCTCAAAGACGAGGGTAAGGAGCAGTGTGGGAACAACAGGGGAGTTCTGTGTGAGAGTGGGTCTGCATCCTTATCTGTTCAACCTACTCATGGATGATAGTGTTCAAAATATAGAGGAGGAGGCTCCGTGGACCATGTTGTTCGCGGACGACATCGTCTTGATGGATGAAAGTAGATATGGGGTAGAGAGAAAATTGGAGAGATGGCGAGGAGCATTGGAAGGGAGAGGTTTGAGAATTAGCAGGGAGAAGACGGAGTATCTGAATTTTAATGGTCGACAGGAGAGCGAAGCATGGATGCAAAATATGAAGTTAAAGGGTGTCAAGGAGTTCATATACTTGGGCTCTCATATACCAGCGGAATAGCCTGGATGGAGAGATCATTCATCGTGTCCAATCGGGTTGGAAGAATTGGAAAAGAACAATTGGAGTGCTCTATGACCGAAAAATTAGTGCCAGAGTAAAGGGGAAAGTGTTCAAATCGGTGGTTAGACCCGCATTGTTATATGGTGCGGAGACGTGGCCAATAAAAAAAGCACAGGAGAATAAGTTCGAGGTTGCTGAGATGAGAATGTTAAGGTGGATGCTTGGGGTGACAAGGGGGGATAAAGTGAGAAACAATTTTATAAGAGGAACAGCCAAAGTAACAGGAGGTGACAAAGAAAGTACAAGAAAGGAGAATGAGATGGTTCGGTCATATCAGAAAGCCAGAAGAAGGGTATGTCGGCAGATGGATAATGGATATGGAAGTGGAGGGAAGAAGAAGACGTGGCAGACCAAAGAAAAGGTGGAAGGATCACATTGGAGAGGACCTTGTAGCGAAGGTGAGGTGCTACTTGGCCGCACGGAAGTTGCTCAAGCGAGAAGTGTAGGCTCCCAACTATGACTCTTGGTCATAGCAGTGTTTAGTCCTTGAAGGGTAACAATTTCCAGTGTCATAACAGTGTAGCTCTGGCAAAGGAAATTTAACCTGGGTATTCTCTGTTTATTCAGAACAGAACAGAACAGAACAGAAAGACGGGGAAGAGTAAGAGATTGGACAGATAGAAGAAAAGAAAGAAAGTGAAGGAAAGAATTAGAGTAAAAGTTTGTGGGCAGACCACTTTGCTATTCTTATTGTATATATATTGTATTTTATTTCTTTGTGAAGAGGCTGCACTCTTTTATTTTTGTGTGTGTATTAGGCATTTTTACCCTGCCTAGGAGTTTTTTTTTTTTTTTTTTTATCCCATCTAAACCGTCATCTTCCCTATCAAACAAGATTGCTTTTTTTTTTTTTTTTTTTATATTCTATATTTTTATTATTTATTTTTATTTCTTTACTATTAATTTTAAGCAAAACCCAGCTAAACCATCATCGTCCCTGTCAAAAAGATTGCTTTATATTTATTCTGTCTTACAGAGGAAGAGTTGAGTTGATACGGGGCCCTGTTCTACCTCTCACCGCTGCCAGATGACCGCTAACAGAGCTGGGCTACACCACCCCTTGCCGGGGGAGGGGGCCGGCCACGGGAAGCCTCCTTGCTTCTCACTACCGAGCTCAACGGCTCCCACGACCCGGCAACTCAGGGCGCAGTGCAAAGGAAGAACGACCCCATTATCCCCATACCGTAAGTGTTCTTATGTGTTTTTTTTGTGTGTTGATTTTAATGTTTTGTTTTTCTTTTCAGGTGTCCGTACTACTGATGTTGGTTTTGCTACAGGTAAGTGTGGTTATCGTATCTACAGGTAAGTGTGTTTCGAATTAATAGTATTTTGGGTTTGGAGTGGCGTCATAGCGACTTAGGCTACTAGGGAAATTTCTGTTGTAATTCTGAATATTCTCTCTGTTTTCTTTGAGTTTAGTTAATGTGTGGTGTTGTAAGTCTTCTAGTCTATCCCATACCCTTTTAGCTCTTTCATGTAGTTTGATGTTTAGTGGTAGCGTTTTTGTGTATTGATGGATTTGCATTTTATTCATAGTATATGGGTATCGTTGGTTGATGGCAAATCTTAATGCTTTATTTTGAATTTTTTGTAGTTTGCTGACTTGTGTTTGGCTAAGTGCATGAGTGGGTATTGGTGGGTACTCTAGTATTGGTAGTACTAGAGCCTTCACTAGGTGAATTTTTATCTTTTCTGGCATGTGTTGTAGTCTGTACAGTTTTTTAAGAGCTGCTAAGGCCTTATTATTTCTGTCTTGAATATGTTTGTTATACCCGTTGATTGTAATAAGTAGTCCTAGACATTTACCTTCAGATTTGAATTCTATGGGATCTTCGTCTATAATAAGTGGGTTAGTGATTCTGGCACCAAGGTGTAGAGGAGTGAATTTTGTTAAGTTGGTTTTAATTCTCCATTTTTTCTCGAAATCAATTACTTTCAGTATTTCTCTTTCTGTTTGCCTGTTTAATATGTTTTTAGATTTGCCTTTATATCCAGTGATTTGGGTTATGTCATCAGCGTAGCATATATTTAAATTTCTATCTGATGCTTCCAGATCGTTTGTGAAGATGGTATAGAGTGTTGGCGACAGTACACTCCCTTGTGGAACTCCTGAAGCCAGCTCGAAGGAAGGTCCAATGTAGTTGTCTATTTTTAATGCTGCTGTTCTATCATCAAGGAAGTCACAAAGTAATTTTTCAATAGTGGTAGGAAGTTGCTGATGTAAAATCTTAAACTTTAATCCTATGTGCCAAACTTTGTCGAATGCTTTGGTTACGTCTCTGAATATAATTTGACATTGTCCTCGGTCTCCTTTGTTCTGTGCTATTTGTTCAGTTATGATTGCAAGTGCATGTGTTGTGCCTATGCCCTCTCTAAATCCAAACTGGTTATTGTTATATTTATTGTTTAATTCTAGGTGTCTCCTCAGTCTGCTATTGATGATACGTTCTAAAATTTTTCCAGGTACCTCCAGCAGCGATATAGGTCTGTAGTTTTCAGTTTTGTGTGGAGTTTTTCCTTGTTTAGGTATTAACCGGACTATGGCCTTTTTCCATGTGTCAGGAAAATAGCCTGCAGAGATGGTGTTATTATAAATGTGTGTAAGTCTTGTGATGGCTTTATCAGGAAGTGCTTGGAGGATCGTTTTGTTTATCCCACTTTGTCCTGGACTGGATTTCTTAATATTTTTAATCACATTTCCTACTTCCTCAGGTGTTATTTGTGTGTCAAGAGCGCAGGTTCCTAGACGTGATGTGTCAGTGTTATCGTAGGGGGATATTCTGTCTAGGTTGTTTTGTAAAAATTGGTATATTTCTTCACTTTCTTCTTCTTCATCCTCTGCCTCCTCTTCAAATATTTGCGACCAGTGTTGTCTGTGTAACTCTTCCTTTTCTTCTGTTTTGTATATTTTAGTGTTGTTATAGTTCAGGAGATATTCAGGTTCGGGAATGTTATTTCCAGTGATCACTTTTATTTTCTTCCAGAAGATACCTGGGTTTTTGTATGTGGCGGATACTTCTTCTAATAAATTATGCCAATTTTTGTTACTTTCTTCTATCATCCTCGCTTCTAGGGTATTTTGCAATGTTCTGTACAGTCTGTAATGGTTTATGTCCCAGCCGTATTGTTGTGAGTGTTGTCTGAGTGCATTGAACCTAATTATTGTGAGTTTAGTTTCTTCGGTTAATTTAGGGGCAGGTAATTGTCGGTGATTAGTGAATGGGATATGATTTTTAATGGCATTATCAATTGTGTTATGCCAGTTTTCTATTGCATTGTCTATGTTTTCTATTTCAGTAAGATTCACATTAGCATCTGCTATATTATCATTAATATGTTTTTTTAAGTTTTCCCAATCCACCTGTTTTAGATTCGGTTTTTTTGGAGCTGGTATTAAAATGGGTGATGATGAAATAGTGAGTAAAATAGGAATATGATCACTGGAAGTGAGAGGGCCAGGTGTAATATGTATGTTGTGATGTGTCCTGTAGTTGGTGAGTATTATGTCTGGTGTTGTGCCCCTTCCTTGTGTATAAAATGTTGGAAAGTAAGGTCCCCTGTGTTGTAGTGTTCTATTGTGTATCAGTGTGTGTATCTGGCGGCCTTTCGTGTTTGTATAATTGTAACCTAGACAAGGGTGATTGGCGTTTAAGTCTGCTATCATACAGTATATACTGGAGTTTGTCTACGAAATAGTCTAATTATGTCAGGGATCGGTATGAAGTTTCGTGCTGGAGGTTGATATACGAGTGATATATCGTAGTATATACGAGTATATACTACGTAGTATATATACGAGAGATATATCGTAGTGTTGCCAGAATTATTTTTCCCGTTGTTGTTTCAATTTCTATTGCAATTAAGTCAGAAATAAAGTCATCTAGTATTTTGTATTTTATATTTCTTTTCACTGCAATTGCAGTACCATCTGCAGGATTATTTAGTGTGTTTTTCTTTATTATGTTGTAGGAAGGAATTCTCATAATATAGGTGTCTGGTATACAATGACTGTTAATTAGAATTACGTCAGGGTCGAAATGTCTGTAAATGTTTGATAGTGTGGTTTTCCTGGTTTTCCAGTGTTGGACATTATGTTGTATTACTTTAAGTGTATTAAGAGCCATTATTGTGTATAGTTTATTGTTTGGTTAAATTTATTGCTTCTTTGTATGAAATTTATATTTATATATTGGTTTTACTTAGAGAATTTTCTATGTCTTCTTAGATCTTTGGGTAGAGGTGATTTATCATTAATCTGGCCTGATCTTATTTTGCGGAAAACACTATCTTCTACAATGCACCAGCAAGATTCTTCCATCTTTATTTCATTAAATTCAATAAGATGGAGAATTTCTGAATCTTCAAAGGATTGGTCAGAGTATGTAAACTTGAATTTATTTTCTCTGATGTTCTTAACCAGGTCTGTGGGTGACAGGTGTGGTGGCCATCTTGTGCTTTCTGAGGTGTAAATATGTAATTTTATGTCACCGCTGTGGAGTCTGTTCTTGCTTTTTGGTTTCTCTATGGTTCCTGTCTCTTGGTAGGTATCTTGCTTCTTATTATTTCCGTCTTGTGTGCGTTTGATTGTGATCTCTGTGTCTGTTACCGTTTTTTCTTCTTCCTCTGTGAGCTTTTTGATGAGGGGATCTGACTTAGGGGTTCTTGGGATCTTGATAGTTGGCAAGTTGTTGGCTGTGAAGGTTGCGTTGAGCTCAGCTTCAAAGCATCCAGGCTCAGAGATGTTCATAATGTGGGCATGAAGCATACAAGAGTATATTTTTGAGGTGAAGGTCCTTGTCTATGTTAGTATGAGCAGAGAAACTTTGTGTTGATGCTGTGTTCTTAGCGGCCCCTGCGTAGGTGTTGATGTTCTTATTCATTTCCCTTTTTTCTTTTGTTGCTGTTTTTCTCATAGGGCATGTCATGGATAGTGTTCTGTGGTCCCCCTTGCAGTTTATGCATTTCTTTTTAGTGTTCTTGCAGTCTTTCCATGAATGGTCTTGATCTGCACATTCAGAGCATACTTTATAATCTTTATCTAGAGGACACGCGTTGGTATGGTGATCCTCGATGGCGTAGCATCTAAAGCAAGTTTGGAGTTGGTAGAATTTTTCTTGCTGTATTCTGTGTTTAGGGATGCTCATCTGAAACATTTTCAGGCCGGTGTCTAGAGCTTTTAGTGCTGTTGCAGCTTGACTAAAAGTTATTTTAAAAGTTTTGGAGTTGGGGAATTTGTAAATGCTGCTAAGATTATTCTTAACCCATTCGTTGTGTTCTTGGAGCTCATCTTGTATTTCTTGTTCCTCGTTGTTGAATATGTGGGGGTCAACATTGAAAACTATTACAGACCTTTTTGCTCTCAGTTCTGGTGGAATTAGAGGGTAGAAATCATTTTCATTAAGTTCACTTGTTGTTTTTTGTTGGAATACTTTGTCAAGGTCTTCATCATTTGAGGTGATGATTACGTATCCGTCAGAGACAGGGATCAGTTTGGTGACATATATATCATTATTTGACAGGATGGCAAGCAAACCAGATTTCTTCCTAGGGTCTTTAGAGTCACTGGATTTTATCTTTATTCGTGGCATTTTTCATGACATAAGTGTGTAAATGTGTATAGTGTCAGTTTCTGTGTTGGGTCCAAGTCGTTCACGGACGTAAGGCCGGCCCGAGCATAGGTCGGTCGCTATTCGACCTCCTGTGCCCGGGAAAAAACCCGCCAAGTGAACGACCTGGCTCCCTATAGTGACCTAGCAACAAGACTGCTCCGAGGAGCAGAACCACAACTACCTAGGGAAGAAAACTGCCTACAATTCCTCCTCCAACGTCCCCCACCTTCTAAGAGGCGTCGAAGGGAAGGAAGGAATTGCCTCAAGAGAGACTTTCCTAACACCCTACAGCCCGAGATTGCCTGCTTCCTATAAGCACCCCTCTAGATGGGCCCCCCTGAGGCAAGCCCAGGGGGTTCACCTTCGTACCACAGTGCAATCCATCTAGTGGGCAAAGAAACCGCAGAAGAAAGGAAAGGGAAAGTGCAAGAAAGCCCTGCGAATACTAAGTGAATGGTAAGCACTACCTAAGGGCCGCAGCTCGTTGGGCGGCTCCCTCGAACGCCGTGGGGCCCCCTGGTAGTGTTACCAAACCCTGAGTAACAGGATATGTCTATAAGGGGTAAAAACCCCAGGTTTTTAGCCAAAGGCAAGTGCTAGCAAAGTCTGTATGAGCTCAGAGACTAAGTCCAGCGGTTGGGCAGAGTGCAGCAGCGCAAGGAGTGACAGGATCCAGCCTAGAGTGTGCGTGTGCCTCTGTTTATTCTTTTTTTTTTTTTTTTTTTTTTTTTTTTACAGAAAGACGGGGAAGAGTAAGAGATTGGACAGATAGAAGAAAAGAAAGAAAGTGAAGGAAAGAATTAGAGTAAAAGTTTGTGGGCAGACCACTTTGCTATTCTTATTGTATATATATTGTATTTTATTTTTTTGTGAAGAGGCTGCACTCTTTTATTTTTGTGTGTGTATTAGGCATTTTTATTTCTTTACTATTAATTTTAAGCAAAACCCAGCTAAACCATCATCGTCCCTGTCAAAAAGATTGCTTTATATTTATTCTGTCTTACAGAGGAAGAGTTGAGTTGATACGGGGCCCTGTTCTACCTCTCACCGCTGCCAGATGACCGCTAACAGAGCTAGGCTACAGCACCCCTTGCCGGGGGAGGGGGCCGGCCACGGGAAGCCTCCTTGCTTCTCACTACCGAGCTCAACGGCTCCCACGACCCGGCAACTCAGGGCGCAGTGCAAAGGAAGAACGACCCCATTATCCCCATACCGTAAGTGTTCTTATGTGTTTTTTTGTGTGTTGATTTTAATGTTTTGTTTTTCTTTTCAGGTGTCCGTACTACTGATGTTGGTTTTGCTACAGGTAAGTGTGGTAATCGTATCTACAGGTAAGTGTGTTTCGAATTAATAGTATTTTGGGTTTGGAGTGGCGTCATAGCGACTTAGGCTACTAGGGAAATTTCTGTTGTAATTCTGAATATTCTCTCTGTTTTCTTTGAGTTTAGTTAATGTGTGGTGTTGTAAGTCTTCTAGTCTATCCCATACCCTTTTAGCTCTTTCATGTAGTTTGATGTTTAGTGGTAGCGTTTTTGTGTATTGATGGATTTGCATACTATTCATAGTATATGGGTATCGTTGGTTGATGGCAAATCTTAATGCTTTATTTTGAATTTTTTGTAGTTTGCTGACTTGTGTTTGGCTAAGTGCATGAGTGGGTATTGGTGGGTACTCTAGTATTGGTAGTACTAGAGCCTTCACTAGGTGAATTTTTATCTTTTCTGGCATGTGTTGTAGTCTGTACAGTTTTTTAAGTGCTGCTAAGGCCTTATTATTTCTGTCTTGAATATGTTTGTTATACCCGTTGATTGTAATAAGTAGTCCTAGACATTTACCTTCAGATTTGAATTCTATGGGATCTTCGTCTATAATAAGTGGGTTAGTGATTCTGGCACCAAGGTGTAGAGGAGTGAATTTTGTTAAGTTGGTTTTAATTCTCCATTTTTTCTCGAAATCATTTACTTTCAGTATTTCTCTTTCTGTTTGCCTGTTTAATATGTTTTTAGATTTGCCTTTATATCCAGTGATTTGGGTTATGTCATCAGCGTAGCATATATTTAAATTTCTATCTGATGCTTCCAGATCGTTTGTGAAGATGGTATAGAGTGTTGGCGACAGTACACTCCCTTGTGGAACTCCTGAAGCCAGCTCGAAGGAAGGTCCAATGTAGTTGTCTATTTTTAATGCTGCTGTTCTATCATCAAGGAAGTCACAAAGTAATTTTTCAATAGTGGTAGGAAGTTGCTGATGTAAAATCTTAAACTTTAATCCTATGTGCCAAACTTTGTCGAATGCTTTGGTTACGTCTCTGAATATAATTTGACATTGTCCTCGGTCTCCTTTGTTCTGTGCTATTTGTTCAGTTATGATTGCAAGTGCATGTGTTGTGCCTATGCCCTCTCTAAATCCAAACTGGTTATTGTTATATTTATTGTTTAATTCTAGGTGTCTCCTCAGTCTGCTATTGATGATACGTTCTAAAATTTTTCCAGGTACCTCCAGCAGCGATATAGGTCTGTAGTTTTCAGTTTTGTGTGGAGTTTTTCCTTGTTTAGGTATTAACCGGACTATGGCCTTTTTCCATGTGTCAGGAAAATAGCCTGCAGAGATGGTGTTATTATAAATGTGTGTAAGTCTTGTGATGGCTTTATCAGGAAGTGCTTGGAGGATCGTTTTGTTTATCCCACTTTGTCCTGGACTGGATTTCTTAATATTTTTAATCACATTTCCTACTTCCTCAGGTGTTATTTGTGTGTCAAGAGCGCAGGTTCCTAGACGTGATGTGTCAGTGTTATCGTAGGGGGATATTCTGTCTAGGTTGTTTTGTAAAAATTGGTATATTTCTTCACTTTCTTCTTCTTCATCCTCTGCCTCCTCTTCAAATATTTGCGACCAGTGTTGTCTGTGTAACTCTTCCTTTTCTTCTGTTTTGTATATTTTAGTGTTGTTATAGTTCAGGAGATATTCAGGTTCGGGAATGTTATTTCCAGTGATCACTTTTATTTTCTTCCAGAAGATACCTGGGTTTTTGTATGTGGCGGATACTTCTTCTAATAAATTATGCCAATTTTTGTTACTTTCTTCTATCATCCTCGCTTCTAGGGTATTTTGCAATGTTCTGTACAGTCTGTAATGATTTATGTCCCAGCCGTATTGTTGTGAGTGTTGTCTGAGTGCATTGAACCTAATTATTGTGAGTTTAGTTTCTTCGGTTAATTTAGGGGCAGGTAATTGTTGGTGATTAGTGAATGGGATATGATTTTTAATGGCATTATCAATTGTGTTATGCCAGTTTTCTATTGCATTGTCTATGTTTTCTATTTCAGTAAGATTCACATTAGCATCTGCTATATTATCATTAATATGTTTTTTAAAGTTTTCCCAATCCGCCTGTTTTAGATTCGTTTTTTTTGGAGCTGGTATTAAAATTGGTGATGATGAAATGGTGAGTAAAATAGGAATATGATCACTGGAAGTGAGAGGGCCAGGTGTAATATGTATGTTGTGATGTGTCCTGTAGTTGGTGAGTATTATGTCTGGTGTTGTGCCCCTTCCTTGTGTATAAAATGTTGGAAAGTAAGGTCCCCTGTGTTGTAGTGTTCTATTGTGTATCAGTGTGTGTATCTGGCGGCCTTTCGTGTTTGTATAATTGTAACCTAGACAAGGGTGATTGGCGTTTAAGTCTGCTATCATACAGTATATACTGGAGTTTGTCTACGAAATAGTCTAATTATGTCAGGGATCGGTATGAAGTTTCGTGCTGGAGGTTGATATAGTGTTGCCAGAATTATTTTTCCCGTTGTTGTTTCAATTTCTATTGCAATTAAGTCAGAAATAAAGTCATCTAGTATTTTGTATTTTATATTTCGTTTCACTGCAATTGCAGTACCATCTGCATGATTATTTAGTGAGTTTTTCTTTATTATGTTGTAGGAAGGAATTCTCATAATATGGGTGTCTGGTATACAATGACTGTTAATTAGAATTACGTCAGGGTCGAAGTGTCTGTAAATATTTGATAGTGTGGTTTTCCTGGTTTTCCAGTGTTGGACATTATGTTGTATTACTTTAAGTGTATTAAGAGCCATTATTGTGTATAGTTTATTGTTTGGTTAAATTTATTGCTTCTTTGTATGAAATTTATATTTATATATTGGTTTTACTTAGAGAATTTTCTGTCTTCTTAGATCTTTGGGTAGAGGTGATTTATCATTAATCTGGCCTGATCTTATTTTGCGGAAAACACTATCTTCTACAATGCACCAGCAAGATTCTTCCATCTTTATTTCATTAAATTCAATAAGATGGAGAATTTCTGAATCTTCAAAGGATTGGTCAGAGTATGTAAACTTGAATTTATTTTCTCTGATGTTCTTAACCAGGTCTGTGGGTGACAGGTGTGGTGGCCATCTTGTGCTTTCTGAGATGTAAATATGTAATTTTATGTCACCGCTGTGGAGTCTGTTCTTGCTTTTTGGTTTCTCTATGGTTCCTGTCTCTTGGTAGGTATCTTGCTTCTTATTATTTCCGTCTTGTGTGCGTTTGATTGTGATCTCTGTGTCTGTTACCGTTTTTTCTTCTTCCTCTGTGAGCTTTTTGATGAGGAGATCTGACTTAGGGGTTCTTGGGATCTTGATAGTTGGCAAGTTGTTGGCTGTGAAGGTTGCGTTGAGCTCAGCTTCAAAGCATCCAGGCTCAGAGATGTTCATAATGTGGGCATGAAGCATACAAGAGTATATTTTGAGGTGAAGGTCCTTGTCTATGTTAGTATGAGCAGAGAAACTTTGTGTTGATGCTGTGTTCTTAGCGGCCCCTGCGTAGGTGTTGATGTTCTTATTCATTTCCCTTTTTTCTTTTATTGCTGTTTTTCTCATAGGGCATGTCATGGATAGTGTTCTGTGGTCACCCTTGCAGTTTATGCATTTCTTTTTAGTGTTCTTGCAGTCTTTCCATGAATGGTCTTGATCTGCACATTCAGAGCATACTTTATAATCTCTATCTAGAGGACACGCGTTGGTATGGTGATCCTCGATGGCGTAGCATCTAAAGCAAGTTTGGAGTTGGTAGAATTTTTCTTGCTGTATTCTGTGTTTAGGGATGCTCATCTGAAACATTTTCAGGCCGGTGTCTAGAGCTTTTAGTGTTGTTGCAGCTTGACTAAAAGTTATTTTTAAAGTTTTGGAGTTGGGGAATTTGTAAATGCTGCTAAGATTATTCTTAACCCATTCGTTGTGTTCTTGGAGCTCATCTTGTATTTCTTGTTCCTCGTTGTTGAATATGTGGGGGTCAACATTGAAAACTATTACAGACCTTTTTGCTCTCAGTTCTGGTGGAATTAGAGGGTAGAAATCATTTTCATTAAGTTCACTTGTTGTTTTTTGTTAAAATACTTTGTCAAGGTCTTCATCATTTGAGGTGATGATTACGTATCCGTCAGAGACAGGGATCAGTTTGGTGACATATATATCATTATTTGACAGGATGGCAAGCAAACCAGATTTCTTCCTAGGGTCTTTAGAGTCACTGGATTTTATCTTTATTCGTGGCATTTTTCATGACATAAGTGTGTAAATGTGTATAGTGTCAGTTTCTGTGTTGGGTCCAAGTCGTTCACGGACGTGAGGCCGGCCCGAGCACAGGTCGGTCGCTATTCGACCTCCTATGCCCGGGAAAAAACCCGCCAAGTGAACGACCTGGCTCCCTATAGTGACCTAGCAACAAGACTGCTCCGAGGAGCAGAACCACAACTACCTAGGGAAGAAAACTGCCTACAATTCCTCCTCCAACGTCCCCCACCTTCTAAGAGGCGTCGAAGGGAAGGAAGGAATTGCCTCAAGAGAGACTTTCCTAGCACCCTACAGCCCGAGATTGCCTGCTTCCTATAAGCACCCCTCTAGAGGGGTCCCCCTGAGGCAAGCCCAGGGGGTTCACCTTCGTACCACAGTGCAATCCACCTAGTGGGCAAAGAAACCGCAGAAGAAAGGAAAGGGAAAGTGCAAGAAAGCCCTGCGAATACTAAGTGAATGGTAAGCACTACCTAAGGGCCGCAGCTCGTTGGGCGGCTCCCTCGAACGCCGTGGGGCCCCCTGGTAGTGTTACCAAACCCTGAGTAACAGGATATGTCTATAAGGGGTAATAACCCCAGGTTTTTAGCCAAAGGCAAGTGCTAGCAAAGTCTGTATGAGCACAGAGACTAAGTCCAGCGGTTGGGCAGAGTGCAGCAGCGCAAGGAGTGACAGGATCCAGCCTACGCTCCAAGACTAAGTCAGTAATGGGCTGGAAGACAAAATCTTCGTTGGAGACTGAGTCCGGTTAGTCACGTAGAGACTAAGTCCAGCCGGGCTACCAGAGACTAAGTCCAGCCGAGCTAGCAGAGACTAAGTCCAGCCGAGTAAGCAGAGTCCAACAAGTATGTTGGAAGCAGAGTCCAGTAAGCTTGCTGAAGCGAAGTCGGGAGAGAGCGGTGGACGTCTTGACTGCTTGGCTGCCGAGTGGGGTGTCTCTCGTGTCTGTGCCTGTGGCTGTGGTGTGTGCCCTCTGTTTATTCAGCAAAAACATGAACAATATATACAACAATTACTTAACATGACAAACGACACACAAAATGATATATACAAAATTATGGAAAAAGAGAGTGTATGTGTGTGTGTATGTCTGTGTGAAGAAAGGAGTAATAAGATGTATTGAGAAGATGTGTAACACATGTGTCAAAGAGCGTGCACAGAATGTGTACGAGTAAGAGAATGTATAAAGTGAGGAAAGAAGAGATGAAAGACAAAAGTCTGTGCAGTAGAGAGAGTGAAAACGGAAGGGTGATAATATAATAGAAAACGGAGTGCTAGGAGCGGTGACTTGTGTCCCGCTACAACCTGAGGGAGAGAGGATTGAGTGAAGAGGAGGCTGGGGACAGAGTCTTGTGGAGAAGACTTGTGATGAACAGCGACCCCATATGAACATGGGAGCAGCTGCAGAAGAAGAAGAGTTTTGTGTGAAGGAAGAGAGTTGTCTTTGGAGGGCAGGATATGACTGCCCCCTTGTATTGTGAGACGCAAAGAGAAATGTTCAGTTAGGTCACAGCTGGGTTTAATCATAAGTTCCCAGCACCCCCTGATCCTGTGCTTTGAAACTCACTGGGAGTAATTATCGTTTCGGCAGGTGCCTACTGCCTCATCCTCCTGTCTGTCAGATTGTGCTGCCTCCTAGTTCACAGGAAATACAGTCAAAGATGCAAGACTATAACGAACAGCTAATTAAATGGGGTGAAGCCAGTGGCATAGATATATTTAAAACAATTCCTTCATTGAGATAGATGATCTCTGTTTCGAAACGAAAAATTTATCTATACCCCACACCGAATGGACTGGGCGCAGTTAAGTTATTCACTACCATTAAAAAACAGTGTCCAGACTTCCATCTCTGCCCTAACTGGGAGAAAACAAAGAAAATATAAACACACAAACACCATAAAGCAGTGAAAATAGATACATGGGTCACAACAACCTCAGATCAGTCAACCGAGAATCTGCCCAGAGCGCTGGCTCCCACGGCCCACCAACATACGAGGGTATGGTTTCCCTACGCTCTCATAGCAGAACAAGCCAACAAGGCAAATCTTACACCCGAAATCTCCCACTTATAAAGCTTCCCATCAGCCCCCAACGTTCCTAAACCATTAGGTCCTTCCCATCTCACACCTGCCAGGACAATGACAAGAGAACATATGGCAGGCTGGAACAACGAGGAGGTTGCATTCAGCCCCGGTCTGCACGATGCAGCCCTGAGGAGAAGGCTGGAGGACAAACGTTATACAGCCTATATAATCAAGCCCAAGCCTACACTTTAGGAGTGGAAATGGAACAGAAGCCACCTAGTGCAGAAACACGCAAGTACCCTGGTGTTCGAAACGCAGGAAATGTACAGTGATAACTCGCATGGTCACAGCAGGGAAACAAAAATATATGCTAGTGAGAGAAATAAAATAGGGTGTTAAAATTGCGGCGAATTCAATCATGTTCAAAGTAACTGTAGATTTGAGCACAAACTCTTATGTGACAACTATCAACGTCTAGGTCATAAAAGCCACTTATATCAACATTATAGGGCACAGGATGATGGCGAAGAAGCATCTGCCGTTGTTGAAATAAAGGAGTTCGCTATCTGTTGAACACATTAATGCACAACCACTGATATCGAGTTTGGACGAGGTGAAGTTATTGATAATAGATAGAAATATGGATGTTTTATATATAAGTGAAACATGGCTTCATGCTAACACCCCAGATAGTTATGTAGAAATTCCTAATTATAAAATTTTTAGATGTGACAAAGGTTAAGGAGCCGGGGTATGCACATATGCTCATAGTACCCTTAATTTAATCCCTCTGTCATTAATCTAGATGTGCCAAGACCAACAGGCGTGGAGGATGTATGGGCAAAGATACAGTACAGGAAGTTGCCGGCCATCATCATTGGTTGTGTATATCGACACGCTAAGGCTTTAGGCACATCATTTGACTACATTCAATATAGTTTTAGGATGGTATATCTGGGTGACAAAAGTGTCTTTATCCTAGTTGATTTTAATGGTGACATGATGATAATGGGTAATAAAATCAGTAAGATAATTAAAAACAACAAGTTCACACATATAATAGGTAGACCAACAAGAACAACCTCCACATCAACTACTTTACTAGATCTCATAATAACTAATAAACCTGATGTCATTCTATCACAAGACGTTGTTCCTCAAGTCATTGCTGATCAGGAACTAGTATCTGTTGTGTATCTGAAAACTGCCTATGGTAAAAACTTTTCGTAATTTGAAGAACTATGATAAAAACACTTCTGCTCGCTCCTCCTTGCCAATGTTCATAATATGAATATAATATTTCTAACTGACGATGTGAACAAACAAGTATGCATTTTCAATGATATGTCTTGACATGTGTGCCCCTCTTGTAACTAGAGCAGTGAAAGAAAAACTAACACCATGAATAAATGACGATATCCATGAGGCAATGGAGGACCGTAATAAGCTACAAAGAGAGCTTAAAAACGACACAAGTCATTCACTGTTACGGGAAAGTTACAAAACAGCTAATAAACATGTAACAAAATTAAATCATTAACAAAATTAGGGCATTATGACGACCATCTCAAGGGCATTAAAAGGAACATTTCGCTCACATTGAATGCCATTAATGAAATTATCCCTAGTCAGAAAAATAAATACAATGCCTATAATTTTGATAATCTAAATGATAAAGCCGAAGAACTCAATAATTTTTTTTTTCTAGTGTTGGAGAATCCACTTTTAAACGCTCACAGAAAACAAAAAAAATTCTAACGGAGGTGAGCCTGTAGTCCAACTCCCTCAGTCTAGTATATCTGCTTTTAGGGCTGAATCTGTAGATAGTAACACCGTTATTATCAGTTAACCATAAAATTCTTCTAAATAAATATTCTTTATTAAATATTGATAATTTTTGGTTCGATAATGTCAGTTCGTCTTGAAAAAGACATATCTAAAAAGAATATAATTGGCTATTGGGTCCCACAAGGCTCAATCCATGGTCCAATTTTATTTGGCATCTATGTAAATGATTTACATGCATATGTTGACTGTTTCCTGGTACAATATGCTGATGATACGCATTTTTTGCATTCGGGAACTATAAAATCATTAAAGACACAGAGGACACTCATGTTAAATATCGAGATTATTAAGTAAAGAATTGTCTGATGTTCAACTCCTCTAAAACTCAATATATTTTTATAGGAAAACGTCAGCTGCTATCTAACATTCCACCTAACACAACGATAAATTTTAATAATAATATATCCAAGTAAATATGCGGACTACTTAGGAGTCCACATTGACCATTTTATGCTTTTTGACGTCCATATTAATGAGCTAAATAAAAAAGGTATGGGTATTTCAATAGGTGACAGCTTAGATAAACAACAGAGTCATTGTTGTAGAGATACTCGTTTTAAGCATAATCGAATATTGCATTAGGATATGGGGGTCTACAAGTGATACAACAATATCTAGTGTGCAGGAATTGTAAAATTTTGCAGCAAGGTAGCAGTGGGAGGAGTATAGAAATATGACCATATATCTCATCTTTCAAGGAACTGAAATGGCTAACATTAAAGAAGAAACATGTATTTGACGTAGGTGTAACTATTTTTTTTAAATCTTATGAGTATTTTATCCAGACTTTTTTTTTTTCCCATCAAGCAGTACACAAGCTGTCACCAGCAGCATCACCAGACAGAGGCACAACTTGTATGTGCCGCGCACTAACACACTGTGGAGTCAGGCGCACCGAGGTACTGGGAATCAAACTGTGGAACGCTCTCCCGCCCCCCCCCCTCACACACGCACCCTCTCTTAGCACTTTCAATGCTAGATTTAAAGAATTTCTTCTAACAGAAAATGTTGAAGTTAGATTTAGGTTTTTACTGACTGATTACTGAGTACTTATTGAAATTTGTGTAATAACCACTTTGGTGGATAATAAAAAAAAAACATGAAATTTGAAACCTCTCTCTCTCTCTCTCTCTCTCTCTCTCTCTCTCTCTCTCTCTCTCTCTCTCTCTCTCTCTCTCTCTCTCTCTCTCTCTCTCTCTCTCTCTCTCTCTCTCTCTCTCTCTCTCTCTCTCATCGTGGGGACATCCATAGTTTGGAAGTTTTGCGACAAGCGTGTGCTCGTGAGGGCCGTACCTTAAAGACTGCTCGGCGGGAGTAGAATAATGTCTCTTCCATCACAGTACGCACTCTTCTCACTGAGGTCTTTAACAGAGTCCGCAAAATATCGAGAAAGTACTCTGCCCCATCTATCTCATCTCATGATGGGGGACGGTGGCAGACCCAAAGATAGTTGCCTGCCTGTTTGCTGAGCATTTTGGAAGTATCTCTAGAAAGGATCCAACTATACCTATGGCACTTCATCGTCGAAAATTGGAATCTGCTGGCATCAATTTTGCCCTTCCCTGGTAGTCTTATAATGTCCGATTTTTTTTTGTCTGAGCTACGCATGGCTTTATTCCAGTGGCGATGACAGCCCATATTCCTTTTCGCGCAATATATCCAACAAAACTTTTACCTTTCTACTTGACCTGTATAACTTTATATGGAATACCGGTGATTTCATCTTCTTGTAGTGTTGCTGTAATTATCATATTCGAAAGTCTGGAAAATATCATCAGCTGACAACCAATTATCGCCCCATTTCTTTACCTTCATGCATTTGTAAGTTGCTGGAAAAGAATTTGAATGTCAGTTTTATGTGGTACGTGGAGAGAGGGAATAACGTGTCTTAAGTTCAGTATGGTTTTCTGAAAATGCATTCTGCGACTGATGCTTTATTGTCACTGGAATCTTCCATTTGTGAGGCATTTGCTAATAAGCAACACCATGTCACAGTCTTCTTTTGATTAAGGCTGTGACCCAGCATTGCGTCATGGCATTTTACATAGTATAGTCGAGTTTGGTCTCGGTGGCCGACTCCCTATTTTCATACAGTAGTTTCTCTCTCTCTCTCTCTCTCTCTCTCTCTCTCTCTCTCTCTCTCTCTCTCTCTCTCTCTCTCTCTCTCTCTCTCTCTCTCTCTCTCTCTCTCTCTCTCTCTCTCTTTTTTCTTTTTTTTTAACGGGTACGGGTTGGTAGCGATCTGCCAAGAGTTTGCCCACATGAAGATGGCGTGCCACAAGGAAGTATACTTAGTGTCACACTCTTCGCTGTAGCTATAAATGGTGTCATTGGTGTACTTCCGGAAGGAGTTCGTGGTAGCTTACATGTCGATCTCATTTTCTGTGGCGATGATGGCATTGATTAAGAGAAAGCTGCAGGTGGCACTCTATAGGATTTTTTCAGCGGGCCTCAAATCGGGAATTTCGTTTCTCGGCTTCGATGACTGTGGCCATGCATTTTTGCCACCTCCATTGTGTTCACCCTGAACCAGACTTGTATCTGTATGATAGAAGAATCTCTTCTGTGGAGCAAACTCGTTTCCTGGTACTTATATTCAACAGTCGCCTAACTTTGGTACCCTACCTTTGGTATATTAGGGCAACATGTATGAAGGTGCTGTCACTTCTAAGAGTCTTCTTGAGATACTTCTTGGGGCTCCGACAGGCAGTCCCTCATTCTCTTGCATCGAACTTTTATTCTTTCTAAATTGG
Source organism: Scylla paramamosain (assembly GCF_035594125.1). NCBI lineage: Eukaryota > Metazoa > Arthropoda > Malacostraca > Decapoda > Portunidae > Scylla > Scylla paramamosain. Next base: position 4,993,826 of record NC_087169.1, read on the forward strand.
AGTATGGTTGTGAAATTTATTCTTCTTCAACTGAAGCTCATCTTCGTGTGTTGGATTCGGTGCATCATGCAGGTATTCATTCGCCTGGCAATTGGTGCGTTCTGCTTATCACCATTCCCTAGCTTACTGGTGGATGCTGGTGTTTTTTTTTATTGGATCTACGACAACAGTCGCTAATAATGAGGTGTTGGTATCGAATCTACCACCTGCCTCAGTCTGTCACTTGTCCGAGAGTTTCTCCCTTATATGATGCTCGCCTTAGTTTTCTGAAGCTCTCTGGATATTGTGTCAGGTCGGCCATGACTGAGTTTGATATACACTCCATCTCTATGTGTCCCCATCACCATCGCCCATCGCAGTTTTCGCTAGTATCGATCTGCCCTTTGTTGAAAAGATGGTTCAAAGTCTGATGTAGAAGTGAAGTATAGTGTTATTGTTACCGCCGAGCGGGTGAAAGACCGCCGAGCGGAAAGAAAGTTGTTGTTGAGCATGTGTATGCTAAATAATATGATTTGTGTTATGAGAGTTGAAGTGAAATAATAGAGATTATGGAAACTGAATTCATTATAGTTAATCACAGTATTGAAGATGTGTGAGAGGAACTAGCTGTGGAGAGCTTAGCTGCAGAGAGGTAGTGAGAATTGTTTTTACGTGGTAAAGTTGATGACATGGCGCGAAGGGTCATCTATAGGGATCTCTGTAGAGGAATGAGTCACCCAGGAACTATTGCTGACCTAAGGGTAAGACGGGCAGGCGTGAGGTGCCGAGGGCCAGCAGGAACGAAGCCCAGAGAGACAGTTTCCTTTGTACCACCACCGAGTTAGGGTGTAACTACTCCAGGAAAGATCGGACCTCTACAATACAGACGCAGGTGTTGCTTGGTGACAGGCCTCCTTAAGACCCCAACCACGTGAGTTCCACATCTGTATTACGAGGGGTTGATTGCCCTAATTAGCATAATTCATAATTAGTGATACGTTATGTTGATACAGTATGTAATAGTTAGTAATGCTACGCACGTCTTAGGTTTATTAATAATAATAATAATAATAATAATTATAATAAACGGTTTCTTATTTAGGCGGTTAACAAACTGAAAATGTACATAGGGGGTGGGAAAATACTTAACATTAATCCTAAAGGTAAGTCTAATCTAGAAGGGACTATTGATTGATGGCTCGCACCATGGTGGGAATCGCACTGAGTCTGTACCGGTCCGTGCGCGGCGCCTTTAGGGGCGTTATCTTGTTGTGGTGTCTGATGGCACGGACCAGGTGAGGCGCGTCAGGCGGCAGCATGTTTCTGAGACGTGGATGATGCAGTAGTCCCCTTCCAAACTTCTCCAGGGCCTCTCGGTGCCTGGTGTCTGGACAGACTCAGGGTGGTCAGGGCTTCTTCATAGGTAGTGTATGCAGGGTCAAGGATGACCCTGGACGCCCTTTTCTGCACTCTCTCTAGCTGTAGCTGTTGAGTGTGTGTGAGGGAGGAGGACCACGCTGGGGAGGTGTACATGAGTTTGGGGAGGATGAAGGTAAGGTACACCCCCCTTAACTCATCTGTCGGCGTCCCCAGCGACCTGAGTCTGCGCAGCATGTACAGCCTGTAGGTAGCTGATCTTACGGTGCTGGCGACATGCTGCTTCCAGGTCAGCTGGTCGTCCACCGTGACTCCGAGAAGCTTGGCACATCGGACCACCTGGAGGGGGTGAGGGCCCACTGTGAGCTGGGGAGGGGGCACTGGTACAGAGGAGATACAGAAATGCATCACCACAGTTTTGCTGTGGTTGATGGTCATCCTACTCTCCTCCGTCCACGTCACGAATTGCTTGCAGTGGCGAGTACTCCGGGTTCTTGGTGGAAACTGGGACGCACACGGTGCAGTCATCCACATACTTCCAGCGATGGGGGGCGTCAGTGAGGGCATCGTTAATGAGGAGGAGGAAGCATAGAGGACCCATCTTGGTCCCCTGGGGGACCCCACATGTCAACTGTTGGAAATTAGAGACAGAGCCCTGATAGCGAACGGCTTGACGCCTCCCTGTGAGGAAGTCGGCTAGCCACGCTATCAGGTTAGGAGGGAGACCCAGACTTACTGCCTTGCTGATGACAACAGTGTCATCAACAAGATCAAACGCTTTTTTGAAGTCCACAAAAGCAACAGCTAGAGAGGTGTTTCGCTTGTCCAGGTGGCTGTGGATGAATTCAAGGAAGCTGATTAGGTAATGGGAGGTGGAGGTGGCTTTAATATTTCCAAATTGTCTGATATCCACGGTATTACAAATATTGGCCCAATCATATACAAAATCTTCACAAATAAGGCTAGGGATAGGGGAGATAGAGACTGGCCTGAGGTCATTGAGTGGCTATGGACTGGAAGTTTTGGAGATGGGGGTGACGTAAGATGTCTTCCAGTCCGCGGGGCAAGAGTGTTGGGAGAGAGAGGCGTTTATTATGGAGCATAGCGGGGTTGCCAGCTCTACAGCAAATTCCTTGTAAACTTTTATAGGAAGGTCAGTGGGTGTGGTGGATCTTGGTTTGAATTTGAGTATTCTCTTAAAAACATCCACCGCCTGGACACTGAGGGATGGAAGGGAGCGGGAAGATAGGCAGGAAGCGGAGTGGTGTGGAGGGGAGGAAAGGTTTGACAGATAGCAGCAAAGTGATCGTTCATCTCCTATTATGTATGTCTTTAGGTTTGACCGAATGCAATAAACGATTCGCGTCACCGTGTGGGTCTAAAATCCTTTAGCTGCCTCCGGGCTGCTACAGTTATATTCCCTTCCTTCTGTCGACCTGTCTGTCGATCTTCTGTTATCTGCCTTTATTCTTTCCCTAGAAATAATTTTTACCTTACGACTTTCAAGTTTTACTGTTTTTAGTGAATCCCGTAGTGCGTTGTCTACCCTGGGGCATTTTACTTCCTCTCTCCCTACCCTAATTTTATCTATTTTAGAGTGGATTTATTTGTTTCAACGCATAGGATATCGCATAACATTTTGTTGGGTGTTCATGCTCTTCCACCTCCATTCCCTTTCATGATTTTTACTTCAGTATAAGGGTGACAGTTCTTGCCAGTTGACAGAAAAGCTATGAAGATGTGATTGCCACCAATAATATATATATATATATATATATATATATATATATATATATATATATATATATATATATATATATATATATATATATATATATATATATATATATATATATATATATATATATATATATATATAGATAGATAGATAGATAGATAGATAGATATATATATATATATAGATATATATATATATAGATAGATATATATATATATATATAGATATATATATATATAGATATATATATATATATATATATATATATATATATATATATATATATATATATATATATATATATATATATATATATATATATATATATATATATATATATATATATATATATATATATATATATATATATATATATATATATATATATATATATATATATATATATATATATATAGTGGAGTGCATTTGTCACGCCAGGGTGTTCGTGTTTTGGCCGAAACACTCGAGCGGGAGGTTACTGCACTCTAGCACTTTTTTCGTTAGTCGGGAGGGAAGAAGGGGTAGTGAGAAGGCGAGGGCCAAAACAGTTAAATCTAGAAAGGTAGCTAGCTCAGGGATGGTGAGAAATAGCTTAAGTGTTTAACAGTGTTGTATCAACAGTATAAATTAAAACAGATAACAAAGCAGAGTCGATATGGGTAGATATTAAAGAAGGATCGTAGTCAGTAGTACTAGGGGTAGTTTACAGACCACCGACCAGTACAGAGGAAATTAACACCTCACTGTGGCAGGAATTAAATAGAGCAGGCAGGTACAGTCAGGTATGTGTGGTAGGAGATTTTAATTTTAGGAATATCGACTGGAGTCTGATGGTGGGTAACAAGGAAGCAGAGGAATTTCTTAAGGTAATTCGGGATAATTTTTTATAACAGGTAGTCGTAGAACCCACAAGGGGGAATAATATTCTAGATTTAATTCTTACTATCAGGGAGGAAGCAGTCACGCAGGTAGAGGTTGGAGGACAGCTAGGTAACAGTGACCATAGGGAAATTAGGTACAATTTAGAATGGGAAAAAACTGTTAGGAACAAAAACACAAGTAAAATACCTGACTTTAGGAGAGCAGATTTTGAAGAATTAAAAAGGTACCTCCAAGGAGTGGACTGGCAAAGGATGCAGGGTGAGGTCAGGTCAGGGATGGAGTTCAGAGAGATAAGGCAGGATAAGAGAGGTGAGGTGAGGCGTGAGGGTGTAGGAGAAGAGGAGGGAAGGTGTGTCCGGAAGGGAGGAGGAAAGAGGAAGGGGGGAGCTAGGTGTGAGTATGTTGGAATGTCAGGTCATGCTGAAATGAGAGAGGTGAGGTCGAGGCGAGTAGATGATGGAGTGGAGAGGATGGTAGGGGACGAGATGAGGGGACTAGGTGAAGTAAATGTAGATGAATTGTATAGATATTTCGTAGATAAATTTCATACAGGTCAGTTAGCAAATATCCCGTATAGAACAATAAGATCACAAAAAAATGACCCTAAATGGATGACTGCTAGGTTAAAGCATTATATAGGGCGTAAGAGAAGTATATATAAGAGATTAAGGGCAGGTGAAGAAGTTTTAAGGACACAATATAATGAATTAGTTAGAACAGTCAGGAAGTTAACGAGGAAAGCTAAGGACAATTATGAATCAAAGGTAGCCAGCCAGGCGAAGACGGACCCCAAAGGGATTTTATCAGGTATACAGGACGAAGAATAAGGATACTGTAGGTCCATTAAAGGCAGCAGATGGAGAGCTGGTTAGCTCTGGAGAGGAAATAAGTAAACTTCTGAATGATTATTTTTTAACTGTCTTCACCCAGGAAAACATGCAGGATATGCCAGATAGTGAACAGGTGTTTAGAGCAGATGAGAATGAGAAGCTGACAGATATTTCCATAACTAGGGAGATAGTGGAACAGGAGATAGGCTAAAAAAGTTCAAGTCACCAGGACCTGATGAAATATATCCTAGAGTACTTAAAGAATGTAAAGAGATTATTAGTGAGCCGTTAGTTTCTGTCCTTAGGAAATCACTGGAGTCGGGTGAGGTACCAGTAATGTGGAGGCAGGGTAATGTAGTACCCATCTTTAAGAAAGGAGATAAAACTTAAGCGTCTAATTATAGACCTGTCAGCTTAACTTCAGTTGTAAGTAAAATGTTAGAGTCAATAATAGCGAGGAACATTAGGGAACATTTACACAAACATAACTTGATAAATCAGTCACAGCATGGCTTCACGAAGGGGAAGTCTTGCCTGACAAACTTGTTAAGTTTTTACAGTAAGGTGTACGAGGCAGTAGATAATGGTGATAGTTATGATATCTTATATCTGGACTTTAGTAAAGCATTTGACAAGGTACCCCATCAAAGGCTCCTGAGAAAGGTTAGGGCACACGGGATAGATGGGAAGGTGTTAGGCTGGATAGGGTCATGGCTTGGTAACAGGCGACAGAGAGTGGTAATAAACGGCTCGAAATCCGAGTGGGGTCATGTAATTAGTGGGGTGCCACTGGGATCAGTATTAGGACCATTGTTATTTCTAATGTATATCAATGACTTGGATAGTGGAATTAGTAGTGATGTTAGTAAATTTGCGGATGACACAAAGATAGGTAGATTAATTAGGTCAGAAACGGATGCCATCGCCTTGCAGGCAGACTTAGAATGAATTAATGGACGGATAGATGGCAAATGCAATTTAATAT
>NC_087169.1:5004616-5029616 GCF_035594125.1 Scylla paramamosain
TATATATATATATATATATATATATATATATATATATATATATATATATATATATATATATATATATATATATATATATATATATATATATATATATATATATATATATATATATATATATATATATATATATATATATATATATATATATATATATAATGGCTGACATAAATTAAACACTTTTCTAAAAAATAATGATGATTAAACTGCAGGGCCTATATGAGCACCAAATACTTTATCGTCAAGGGCAACAGTTCTGTTATAATATACCTGAGACTCAAAATTAATGAATAACTAGAAGTAAGTAGCGATAGGTTATGTGTCATACATGTATCATTCTCATCTTCAGCATGTCTCTCTTCTTTCCTTCCATTCCTTCCACTGATAGATGTTTAAGAATCTTCCTGTTGAAGATAGATTCAAAAACTTTAGATAAGCAGGAAATTAAAGCAATAGTACGGTAGTTTAAGGGATTAGAGCGGTCACCCTTTTTAGGAACAGGTTGAATGTAGGCAAACTTCCAGCAAGAAGGAAAGGTAGATGTTGACAGACAGACCTGAAAGAGTTTGACTAGGCAAGGTGCAAGCACGGAGGCACAGTTTTGGAGAACAATAGGAGGGACCCCATCAGGTCCATAAGCCTTCCGAGGGTTTAGGCCAGCGAGGGCATGGAAAACATCATTACGAAAAATTTTAATACGTGGCTTGAAGTAGTATATATATATATATATATATATATATATATATATATATATATATATATATATATATATATATATATATATATATATATATATATATATATATATATATATATAATGAAGGTCACTGGAAACAGGATGTACATAAACGGAAATAAATAGTTAAAGTGGTTGGATGAGAGATATATGAATATATGAATATAACGAGGGTGTGACTTTTGAAGTCAAAGCCAGAAGATAAAAAAAAAAAAATAAATAAATAAATAAGTTTTAAAAATGGGGGCATAAGAGCAGCTTGCCATTGCACAAATTAACACGCTATCCAGTTTGGGCTTGTAAGTGGAATAAAGGAAAGTAGGAGAGAATAGAGAAACGTTTGCTGTCAGTAGCTTCTATGAAAACAAGATTTTTGATGCTCCATAGAGTGAAAATGAAATCTAATAGCACAAATGGGTTCGAAACCTGGCGAAGGACCGAGGTTAAACAAGGAATTCATTCTCTAACACTCCTCAAACGCAAAAATTAAAGTCCTACATTAGGAGGCATTCTCCTATCTCCGGATCATTAAAGGAATCCTGACACACACACACACACACACACACACACACACACACACACACACACACACACACACACACACACACACACACACACACACACATATATGTTCACTCAGGTATGCGAATGTTTTTTATTTATATTTAATATTAACATGCATAGAAATCATAATGAAGTAAAGGAAGAGATACCCATATATTTGCGAGGGATATTGCTGAGTTTTCCAGGTATCTGCGAGGTGGATTTTTGCATGATGTTGAGTTAGGCACACTTGTCTCGAACCAGTATCTGAATAGACCAGACTCCATCAGTGACATCGCCCTGTATAAGAAAAACAACAGAGTGATAGGGCAGTTAAATCTAACTTTAGACAAAAATCTAATTAAAACAAAAAAAAAAAAAAAGCACACTGAGATGCCGGTTCCTGAATAGGGTCCAATGAGGTAGGCGAGAATTGAGGGGTAAGTGTCTTGAAACCTCACTGTTGAAGGAGTTCAAGTCATAGGAAGAGGAAATACGGAAGCAGGCAAGGAGTTAAAGAGTTTACCAAAGAAAAGGATGAATGATTGAGAGTACTGGTTAACTCTTGTATTAGAGAAGTGGACAAAATAAGGGTGAGAAAATAAGAAACTCTTGTAGAGACAGGAAGGAGCGGAGGCTACCTTGATCGACAGCCTTTTACCCGTGCTTGGTGACCAAGCAGCCGATAGCAGGCGGCCAGGACAAACCCTTATGGGGGGACGACAGGGTAGTGGGCAGAGCCAGCACTACTCACACCTACTGTCTTCAACGGCACAGGTGATGCGAAACCTACCTGCCGAGGTCGCCCCCAACAGGATTCCAGCTGAGGACGCCACCCACAGACCAGGTGGTTGGCTACCTACTTTACTAGGCCGGCCGCAGCACGAAACATCGGTTCGCAGACGTACGCCTTCTGCTAGAGCACCCTTGATCCTAAGAACGAACACAGAGGCTCTATGACCGCCCCTCGGACCCGAGGGGGACTGGTACCGCATCCGCACCGTGTACCCCATTATCAAAGCTATGAACCCGCTGGTCTTCAGGCAGGAGTAGTAAATACCTTCCAACCGGCGGACCGTCATCCCGGAAGCGCCAGAGTGACTACCGATGTCGAGGGTAAGTGGGTTTGGCCCATCGGCAAACCCCGACGACCCCCACCCCAACGGGATAGAGGACCCGAAGGAGCAGAAGGACTCCGGATCAGTGAAGCTCTTCTGGGCTCCGAAGCCTGGCGGAACTCCATTACTCTATGAACATCTGATAAGGGAGGATGGAATATTGTCCAACTCCCCGGCTCACATTCATCTCGTGAGGAAACACTTTAGCAGTAGGCCCAATCCTGCCTCGGCAGGCTTGTTTCTACGTTACCAGCGGGCGCCACGAGGAGGCACACTTTCCCAGTAACTAAGTCTCAAGGAGGGTTTTCACGTCAATCAGGGAGTCACGGCATGACACAATCCCGGGCCCTCCAGAAGTCATAGTTACTCCCGCAAGATCAGAAGGGTAATTACCATGAAAATAGCGGTAGAAGATAGCTAAACATGCAACATTGCGGTGATGAGAAAGAGGCTGAAACTAGTCAGTTAAAGGATAGGAGTTAATGAGACAAAAAGCATTTAATTTCGCCCTATCTAAAAGAGCGATATGAGTGGAACCCTTCCTCCCCCCCCCTCAGTCGTATGAAATCATAGTCCATACACAAATGGATAAAGCCCTTATACGGAATTAGCAGGGGTGAGAAAAACCGGCGAAGACGTCTCAGAAGGAAAACTTCAAAGAAGCTGTTTTAGCTAGAGATGAGATGTGAAGTTTCCAGTCTAGTTTAGTTCAGTGTAGAAAAAAAGGGTAGCTGAGTGTCATTGAAGAAGAAAGGATAGTTTTTTTTTTTTTTTATGTAAGAAGGACACTGGCCAAAGGCAACAAAAATCAATAAAAAAATGCCCACTAAAATGCCAGTCCCGTAAAAGGCTCAAGGCAGTGGTCAAAAATTGGTGGATAAGTGTCTTGTAACCTCCCTCTTGAAGGAATTCAAGTCATAGGAAGGTGGAAATACAGAAGCAGGCAGTGAGTTCCAGAGTTTACCAGAGAAAGGGATGAATGATTGAGAACACTGGTTAACTCTTGCGTTAGAGAGGTGGACAGAATAGGGGTGAGAGAAAGAAGAAAGTCTTGTGCAGCGAGGCCGCGGAAGGAGGGGAGGCATGCAGTTAGCAAGATCAGAAGAGCAGTTAGCATGAAAATAGCGGTAGAAGACAGCTAGATATGCAACATTGCGGCGGTGAGAGAGAGGCTGAAGACAGTCAGTTAGAGGAGAGGAGTTGATGAGACAAAAAGCTTTTGATTCCACCCTGTCTAGAAGAGCAGTATGAGTGGAACCCCCCCAGACATGTGAAGCATACTCCATACATGGACGGATAAGGCCCTTGTACAGAGTTAGCAGCTGGGGGGGTGAGAAAAACTGGCGGAGACGTCTCAGAACACCTAACTTCATAGAGGCTGTTTTAGCTAGAGATGAGATGTGAAGTTTCCATTTCAGATTATAAGTAAAGGACAGACCGAGGATGTTCAGTGTAGAAGAGGGGGACAGTTGAGTGTCATTGAAGAAGAGGGGATAGTTGTCTGGAAGGTTGTGTCGAGTTGATAGATGGAGGAATTGAGTTTTTGAGGCATTGAACAATACCAAGTTTGCTCTGCCCCAATCAGAAATTTTAGAAAGATCAGAAGTCAGGCGTTCTGTGGCTTCCCTGCGTGTTATGTTTACCTCCTGAAGGGTTGGACGTATATGAAAAGACGTGGAAAAGTGCAGGGTGGTATCATCAGCGTAGGAGTGGATAGGACAAGAAGTTTGGTTTAGGAGATCATTAATGAATAATAAGAAGAGAGTTGGTGACAGGACAGAACCCTGAGGAACACCACTGTTAATAGATTTAGGAGAAGAACAGTGACCGTCTACCACAGCAGCAATAGAACGGTCAGAAAGGAAACTTGAGATCAAGTTACAGAGAGAAGGATAGAAACCATAGGAGGGTAGTTTGGAAATCAAAGCTTTGTGCCAGACTCTATCAAAAGCTTTTGATATGTCCAAGGCAACAGCAAAAGTTTCACCAAAATCTCTAAAAGAGGATGACCAAGACTCAGTACGGAAAGCCAGAAGATCACCAGTAGAGCGGCCTTGACGGAACCCATACTGGCGATCAGATAGAAGGTTATGAAGTGATAGATGTTTAAGAATCTTCCTGTTGAGGATAGACTCAAAAACTTTAGATAGGCAGGAAATTAAAGCAATAGGACGGTAGTTTGAGGGATTAGAACGGTCACCCTTTTTAGGAACAGGTTGAATGTAGGCAAACGTCCAACAAGAAGGAAAGTTAGATGTTGACAGACAGAGCTGAAAGAGTTTGACTAGGCAAGGTGCAAGCACGGAGGCACAGTTTCGGAAAACAATAGGAGGGACCCCATCAGGTCCATAAGCCTTCCGAGGGTTTAGGCCAGCGAGGGCATGGAAAACATAATTGCGAAGAATTTTAATACATGGCATGAAGTAGTCAGAGGGTGGAGGAGAGGGAGGAACAAGCCCAGAATCGTCCAAGGTAGAGTTTTGAGCAAAGGTTTGAGCAAAGAGTTCAGCTTTAGAAATAGATGTGATAGCAGTGGTGCCATCTGGTTGAAGTAGAGGAGGGAAAGAAGAAGAAGCAAAGTTATTGGAGATATTTTTGGCTAGATGCCAGAAATCACGAGGGGAGTTAGATCTTGAAAGGTTTTGACATTTTCTGTTAATGAAGGAGTTTTTGGCTAGTTGGAGAACAGACTTGGCATGGTTCTGGGCAGAAATATAAAGTGCATGAGATTCTGGTGATGGAAGGCTTAAGTACCTTTTGTGGGCCACCTCTCTATCATGTATAGCACGAGAAAAAGCTGTGTTAAACCAAGGTTTAGAAGGTTTAGGACGAGAAAAAGAGTGAGGAATGTATGCCTCCATGCCAGACACTATCACCTCTGTTATGCGCTCAGCACACAAAGACTGGTCTTTGACACGGAAGCAGTAGTCATTCCAAGGAAAATCAGCAAAATACCTCCTCAGGTCCCCCCAACTGGCAGAGGCAAAACGCCAGAGGCACCTTCGCTTAGGGGGATCCTGAGGAGGGATTGGAGTGATAGGACAAGATAAAGATATGAGATTGTGATCGTAGGAGCCCAACGGAGAAGAAAGGGTGACAGCATAAGCAGAAGGATTAGAGGTCAAGAAAAGGTCAAGAATGTTGGGCGTATCTCCAAGACGGTCAGGAATTCGAGTAGGGTGATGCACCAATTGCTCTAGGTCATGGAGGATAGCAAAGTTGTAGGCTAGTTCACCAAGATGGTCAGTGAAGGGAGAGGAAAGCCAAAGCTGGTGGTGAACATTGAAATCTCCAAGAATGGAGATCTCTGCAAAAGGGAAGAGGGTCAGAATGTGCTCCACTTTGGAAGTTAAGTAGTCAAAGAATTTCTTATAGTCAGAGGAGTTAGGAGAGAGGTATACAGCACAGATAAATTTAGTATGATTGTGACTCTGTAGTCGTAGCCAGATGGTGGAAAACTCGGAAGATTCAAGAGCGTGGGCACGAGAGCAGGTTAAGTCATTGCGCACATAAACACAGCATCCAGCTTTGGATCGAAAATGAGGATAGAAAAAGTAGGAGGAAACAGAAAAGGGGCTATTGTCAGTTGCCTCAGACACCTGAGTTTCAGTGAGGAAAAGAAGATGAGATTTAGAAGAGGAGAGGTGGTGTTCTACAGAGTGAAAATTAGATCTTAGACCGCGAATGTTGCAGAAGTTAATGAAGAAAAAGTTGAGGGGGGTGTCAAGACACTTAGGGTCGTCGACAGAAAGGCAGTCCGACCTGGGGACATTTATGGTCCCCTCCCCAGATGGGGACTCCGAGGCTGGTGTAGGAGTCGCCATGATGATTTTAAAATTTTTGAGTGAAGGGTGTGTGTGTTATTAGGTGCTTGTAGTTTTGTGTGGAGGAAGAGAGTTGTCTTTAGAGGGAAGGCTGTGACTGCCCCCTTGTGTTGTGAGACACAAAGGGAAACGTTCAGTGAGGTCACAGCTGGGTTTAATGATAAGTTCACAGCACTCCCTGAACAGTGCTTTAGACCTCACTGGGAGTAATTATCGTTTCGGCAGGTGTCTACTGCCTCCTCCTAGGAAGTCTAGAAGGTGTCGCATTAAGAGATCAAGTCATTGAGTTATTGAGGCTCTGAACAATACCAAGTTTGCTCTGGCCTAGTAAAAAATTTTACAGACATCAAAGGTCAGGCGTTCTTTGTCTTGCCTGCATGAACTATTTAGTTCCTGAAGGGTTAGACGTCTGTGGAAAGACATGAAAAAATGCAGGGTGGTATCATCAGCGTAGGAGTGGATAGGAAAAGAAGTATGGTTTAAAGGATCATTGATGAATAATAGGAAGAGAGTGGACGACAGGACAGAACCTTGAGGAACACAACTCTTAATAGATTTAGGAGAAGAGTAGTGACCTTCTGCCAAATGTTTAAGAATCTGTTGAAGAAAGATTAAAAATCTCTAGATAGGCAGGAAATTCAGGCAATAGAACGGTAGTTTGAGGGATTAGAACAGTCACCCTATTTAGGAACAGCCTGAATGTAGGCAAGAAGGAAAATTGTAAGTTCACAGAAAGAGTTGAAGGAGTCTGACTAGGCAAAGTGTAAGCACAGAGGTGCAGTTTCGAAGAACAATAGCAGGGACCTAATCAGGTACATAAGCCTTTTGAGTGTTTAAGCCAGCAAGTGGATGGAAAACATAATTGAGAAAAATTTTATTAGGTAGCACGAAGTAATAAAAGGCTGGAGGAGAGGGAGGAACAAACTCTGAATCATCCAAGGTAGGTTTTTTTTTTTTTTTTTAGCAAGGTTTGAGCAAAGGGTTCAGCTTTAGAAATATATGTGATATCAGTGGTGCCATCTGGTTGAAATAAAAGGAGGGGAAGTTGAAGAAGAAATGTTATTGGAGATGTTTTCGGCTAGATGCCAGAAGTCACGATGGGAGTTAGATCTTGAAAGATTTTGATATTTTCTATTAATGAAGATTTTAGCTATTTGGAGAACAGACTTGGCATGGTTCCGGGCAGAAATATAAAGTGCACGAGATTCTGGTGTTGGGACGCTTAAGTATCTTTTGTGGGTCACCTCTCTATCATGTATAACACGAGAACAGGCTGTGTTAAGCTGAGGTTTGAAAGGTTTAGGTCGAGAAAAAAAGTGAATAATGTACGCCTCCATGCCAGACATCATTATCTCTTTTATGCACTCGGCACACAAAGACACAGAGATTGTGATCGCAGGAGCCCAACGGAGAAGAGAGGGTAACGGCGTAAGCAGGATTAGAGGTTAGGAAAAGATCAAGAATGTTAGGAGTATATCCAAGACGATCATGAATATGAGTAGGGTATTGCACCAATTCCTCTAGGTCGTGGAGGACAGCAAAGTTAAAGGCTTGTTCACAAGCATAGTCAATGAAGGGAGAGGAAAGGCAAAGCTGGTGGTGAACGTTCAAGTCTTCAAGAATGGAGATCTCCTCAAAATGGAAGAGCGTCAGAATGCGATCCACTTTGGAAGTTGAGTAGTCAAAGAATTTCTTATGTTCAGAGGAGTTAGGTGAGAGGTATACAGCACATATAAATTTAATTTGAGATTAGTATTAGTAGCCAGATGATGGAAAACTCAAAAGATTCAAGAGCGTGGGCACAAGAGTAGGTTAACATCCATCTTTGGACTTAAAATAAGGTAGAGAAAGTAGGAGGGAATAGAAAAGGGGCTACTGTTAGTTGCCTCAGATACCTTTGTTTCAGTAAGGAAAAGAATATGAGCTTTAATAGAGGAGAGGTGGAGTTATACAGATTGAAAATTATATCTAAGACCGCGAACGTTGCACAAGTTAATGAAGAATAAGTAAAGGGGTGATGTCAAGACGCTTGGGGTCGATACCACAAGAGCATTCCTACCTGGGGACATTTGTGGTTTCCTCCCTAGATGGGAACCCGAGGCTGGTGTAGAAGTCGCCGTGATAATTATGAATTTTGTGTGAAGGGTGTGTGTGTAATTAGGTGCTTGTAGTTTTGTGTGAAGGGAGAGAGTTGTCTTTAAAATGCAGCCTGTACCTGTCCCCTTGTATTGTGAGACACAAAGGGAAACGTTAAGGGATGTCACACCTGGGTTTAATGATAAGTTCACAGCACCCCCTTATCCAGTGTTTTAGACCTCACTGAGAGTAATTATCATTTCGGGAGATGCTTACTGCCTCCTCCTTACCTTAATATGTGTGCCATGCTATACTTTATTGAAATAAAAAAAAAAGCCTCCGTGGATTTAGATATAATGCATTATTACCAACTATATACATGGATCTTAGCCGTCCTTGCATTAATAATGGATGAGCTGCATGTAGAAGGGAGGGATTAATTTTCTACAGATTTATTAAATAGATTAAAATGAAAGTTTTTTTTGGTCTTTCCATGAATTTTCCTTCTTTAAGTAACTGTGGACGGCTGTCATAAGGTGGACAGGTGGTAGACGAGATATATGATTCATGCCGGTTGTTGAGGTAGAAAAAAGGAAAACTACAATGCTGGGTTTCTCTCTCTCTCTCTCTCTCTCTCTCTCTCTCTCTCTCTCTCTCTCTCTCTCTCTCTCTCTCTCTCTCTCTCTCTCTCTCTCTCTCTCTCTCTCTCTCTCTCTCTCTGTTATCAACTTGAAGATTTTATACTTTTATACCAGATTGTTTTACGTTTTACGATTGCTTTACGACTTTTTCCGTAATTTTTTTCGTATTTTACTTTTTGCTTTACTCTTAATCTCAATAAATTCAAATACATTTATACCTACAGATTTACTTAAGGTTGGACATCTTATCATGTTTCATTACTGACATATAATTTTTATTTTGTTTTTTTCTTTTTTATATGACTCAATCTTTTTTTTTTTTATGCAAATTTACATCATATGTGTTTACAGAGTTGTTGTACATATACTTTACATATTTAATACAACAAATTAGGCCAAAGAAGTCACTGTTAATCCCTTCTATCTGAAAGCCTCTCTCTGTCTTGTCTGTGGCACCACACATTCACTGCAGTCTTGAACTGCTGCCTGGTCCAGCCCTCAACACTTGGCTGCACGGTAACAATCGCGTTCCACCAGCCGATGTATGTGTTTAGAAACTGTCTTTGCTGGTGCCACGTTCTGCACCTGGGCTGGAGCAGCTCCACAGGGGCGAGTATGACAGCTCTGGTGGTGACTTCGGCATGTCGGGCAGGCTGCCTGTAGCTGTGGCACCCGTTGCTGTTGCACCTTGAACATGACGGTGAGGCCCGCCACGTCCCGCCGGTGCTGGAGGGTGTGCAATGCAGGCCGAAGGCCGAGCTCACTGTTCCTGATGAGCCTTGGCGCTCAGTCCTGCACCTTGTCCAGGAGAACGAAGTGCCTATTGGCCGTGCCGTCCCAAGCCAGGCACGCATACTCCAAGGAGGAGTGGACCTGCGCCTTGTAAAGCAACTCCAGTCCCTTGGCATCGAGATGGTAGGGGATTCTTCTCAGGGATGCCAGCTTCCCCTAGGCCTCTCTGGCTCTCTCTGGCTCACTCATGGACGTGGGTCCATGAAGGTCAACTTACGGTCATAAGTGACCCCCCGTACCTACACCTCAACCCGCGGCGTCAGTGTCTCCCCGCTGAAGGTGAGGCGCGGGGTTCTACTCGTCCTACTGATAGTGAGCTGCTGGGTTTTGTGAGCGGCAAACTTTACTTGCCACTTTTTCCCGAGCTGCAATGCGGTTCAGTGTGGCGTTGATGTCGTGGTTGGCTGCAGTTCCCTCCTCCAGTCCTATAGTTGTAAGATAGTGTTATGTCATCTACAAACGCCTTCGCGGTAGAAATGAGGTGCATCAGATCATTGACATGCACATTCCATAGCAAAGGTTCGAGGCAGCTCCCTTGAGGAACACCTGCCCTTATGGGCTTTGGCTTTGTTTCCAGCCCATTGATGATTACTTTGAGATGTCTGTCTCTCAAATAATTCTCAAGGAGTTGGAGGAGTGCGTCCACGTCTACAGCGCGGAACTTTGTGATGAGGGCTGCATGGTACACTTTATCGAACTCCCCTCGATATCAAGAGCCACGACGGCTGTGGTCTTCTCTTGGTCCAGGGCCCCACTCCACTCCGCCGAGAGGAGCAGGTGTAGGTCTGCCGCCGACTTCCCCTGCCTGATCCCAAACTGTCTGTTGCTTAGAAGGTGGTGCCTCTCGAGGTGCCGCGTGACTCTCGAGGCCACAACTATTTCCAGCACTTTGCTCAGCACAGGCAACAGGGACACGGGTCTGTAGTTTTTTGCTTCTATCTTTGCATTTTTCTTCTGCAGTGGCACCACACTACTCCCCTTCCACATTTCAGGTCATGTGGCGGTGCCGAGGCAGTAGTTAAAGAGTGAAGCGAGGGGGTGTGCTAGCTCCTCAGCACACTGTCGTAGTACGCGGAGACTAATGTCCTGTGGCGCCACCGCTTTTTTCTTGTCCAAGCTTGCGAGTATCTCTTTCACTTCCTCTTCACTTGTGTTCACTGTCACTAGTGTTTCTTTCAGAATTTAAGGGAGTAGCGGAGATGGTCTTTCAAGGTCGGGGATGCACATCTTTTCAGTGAAGTGGTTGGCCAGGAGGTTCGCCTTGTCACGAGTAGTGTTTGGAATGCTGTCATCTGCCCGATGGAGTGCAGTGATGGAAGTGCCCCGCGACTCACCCTGCTGGCCCTTGACAAGGCTCCACCACTGTTTACAACCAACCTGGCCTTCTCTTAGCTTACTCTTAAGGTTAGCTTTCCACTGCTCCACTGCCCATGCTTGAGAGTATGCATGTGCTCTGTTGTCTCTCGGTGCATTAACCTGTTGCTGCCAGTAGGGTGTCTCATAATAGCACGCCAGGCTCGGTACTTGGCATCAGAGGCAGCGCGGCCTTGGTTTTGTGGTCCGAGTGCGGCATCCAGCGGGCCTGCAGGGCGTGGAGCAGCTGGGTGAGACGTCTCACCTGCTGGTTAGCATTGCCACGCAACAAGTCTTCCCAGTCCATAATCCTCAAGAGGGCATGGAGGGGATCCCAGTCGGCGGCCTCCCACCTCCAGAGGGTGCGGGTGAAGCTCTCCTCTCGTGGTGTCCTAAACTGTATCCTGGTGAGGACAGCCACGTGGTCTGAGCTGCCCACAAAGTCGAGTGGAGAACACTGTACTGTGTGGGGAGGGAAGTCTGTCACTACTGGGTCCAGGGATGACCCAGACCTGTGCATGGAGATGACAAATTTGTGCAAATCGTGCACAACCAGTAGGGAGTTAAAAGCGTCTCTCACCGCGTGCTGGTTCAGGTCGCCAATCACTACCACACTGTCAGACTGACTGGCCGTTATGAAAGTGTCCAAGTTTTCTGACAGGTAGTCTAGCAACACTGTTCGCTGCGATGGAAGCCGATAGCAGCCCACACACAGTAGACCTTTCCCGTTACTGTCAGTTATTTTTAATGGCAGTAGCTCAAGTTCTCCGGCCACGGGCGTAGCACCTGAGCACTGACCGTCTCTTTGTAGCAGAAGGCCACGCCTCCGCCTTGTGTAGAGCAGTCTTTCCTTATCCAGGCCGAATAATCTTTTACTCGGGCGTAATTACCTGGCACCTTGGAATCGAGAAAGGTCTCACGCACAAACATTAAATCTACATTATTCTTAGTGATAACATTGCGAGTGAGCTCCCCCAACGTTCGTATGGAAGCCTCTCACGTTGGCCGACACTACTGGTTATTACTATACTTCATTTCATTTATATTAGGTAGGGACTTTTTCATGCTTTATATAGTTGTTTATAATCTTCATATGTGATAATGTATGCAAAGAGAATAACCATTGCAAAACGGAATAGAGGTTTGGGGTCTGATTCCGATTCTGATTCTCTCTCTCTCTCTCTCTCTCTCTCTCTCTCTCTCTCTCTCTCTCTCTCTCTCTCTCTCTCTCTCTCTCTCTCTCTCTCTCTCTCTCTCTCTCTCTCTCTCTCTCTCTCTCTCTCTCTCTCTCTCTCTCTCTCTCTCTCTCTCTCTCTCTCTCTCTCTCTCTGTTTAACCAATATATTTGCAAAGTGCACATTATTATAAAAGTTTAATTTAAAGTCTCTTGTTGTCACCAGTACCTCTTTTAAAAGTCTCCACAGGACTACATTTCACAACACGAGGAAAAAACGAAGAAAGCTAAGGCCAATTATGAATTAAAGGTAGCCAGCCAGGCGAAGACGGACCCCAAGGGATTTTATCAGGTATACAGGACGAAGAATAAGGATACTGTAGGTCCATTAAAGGCAGCAGATGGGGGAGCTGGTTAGTTCTGGGGAGAAGATTAGTAAACTTCTGAATGATTATTTTTTTAACTGTCTTCACCCAGGAAAACATGCAGGATATGCCAGATAGTGAACAGATGTTTAGAGCAGATGAGAATGAGAAGCTGACAGATATTTCCATAACTAGGGATATAGTGGAACAGGAGATAGATAGGCAAAAAAAGTTCAAGTCACCAGGACCTGATGAAATATATCCCAGAGTACTTAAGGAATGTAAAGAGATTATTAGTGAGCCGTTAGTTTCTGTCTTTAGGAAATCACTGGAGTCGGGTGAGGTACCAGGTGTGTGGAGGCAGGCTAATGTAGTACCCATCTTTAAGAAAGGAGATAAAACTTTAGCGTCTAATTATAGACCTGTCAGCTTAACTTAAGTTGTAGGTAAAATGTTAGAGTCAATAATAGCGAGGAACATTAGGGAACATTTAGACAAACATAACTTGATAAATCAGTCACAGCATGGCTTCACGAAGGGGAAGTCTTGCCTGACAAACTTGTTAAGTTTTTACAGTAAGGTGTACGAGGCAGTAGATAATGGTGATAGTTATGATATCTTATATCTGGACTTTAGTAAAGCATTTGACAAGGTACCCCATCAAAGGCTCCTGAGAAAGGTTAGGGCATACGGGATAGATGGGAGGGTGTTAGGCTGGATAGGGTCATGGCTTGGTAACAGGCGACAGAGAGTGGTGATAAACGGCTCGAAATCCGAGTGGGGTCATGTAATTAGTGGGGTGCCACAGGGATCAGTATTAGGGCCATTGTTATTTCTAATATATATCAATGACTTGGATAGTGGAATTAGTAGTGATGTTAGTAAATTTGCGGATGACACAAAGATAGGTAGATTAATTAGGTCAGAATCGGATTCCATTGCCGTGCAGGCAGACTTAGATAGAATGAATGAATGGATGGATAGATGGCAAATGCAATTTAATATCAATAAATGCAAAGTACTTAGCGTAGGTAGAGGAAACCCACACAATAGGCACACATTAAACAACCAAACTCTGATAGGTACAGGGTACGAGAAAGATTTAGGAGTTATAGTTAGCTCTGAACTCCGTCTAGGGAAACAATGCATAGAAGCCAGAAACAAGGCAAATAGGGTACTAGGATTCATTTTTAGGAGTGTTAAAAGTAGAAGGCCGGAAGTAATATTAAAGTTATACTTGGCGCTGGTCAGACCTCATCTAGACTACGCTGTGCAGTTCTGGTCCCCACATTACAGGAAAGATATAGGTCTATTAGAATCAGTACAGAGGAGAATGACTGAAAAGATACAGGGGATGAGGAGTATTCCTTACGAGGCGAGGTTGAAGCTGTTAAATTTACATTCTCTAGAGAGACGTAGGTTAAGAGGGGACCTGATAGAAGTCTTTAAGTTGTATAAGGGTTATAACAAGGGAGATGTAAGCAAAATTCTTAGGATCAGCAACCAGGCTAGAACAAGAAATAACGGGTTCAAGCTTGAAAAATTTTGGTTTAGGAAGGAGATAGGAAAAAATTGGTTCTCAAATAGAGTGGTAGATGAGTGGAACGGACTCAGTAATCATGTAGCTAGTGCTAGGACACTAGAGAGCTTTAAGAGAAGATTAGACAAGTTTATGGATGGGGATAACAGATGGAAATAGGTAGGTGTGTTTCATGCAGGGACTGCTACGTGTAAACCTGGTCGCTTCTTGCAGCTTCCCTTATTTCTTATGTTCCTATGTTCTTATGTAACACAAGCGGTGCAGGGAACGCGTCCCTCCAGACATTTGCGGTCCTTTTGCCTGATGTGTGGGCAGTTAGTCACACTAGACGTGGCCTCCGTGAAGTAGTTCCACAGCCGCGCTGCTCTAGCTTCGAAGGTTAGCTGCTATTTTGAAAAGTGAGAGTGAGGCACCAACACCTGCTGGCTTTCCCACCCTGCTTGCCTCGTTATCCTCCGGGCTGGATGCGGCATCAGGCACAGGCGAGTGAGGTTACGGGTGCGCAGCACCTGAACCTTGTGACACACCGCCAAGGCTGACACGTCCTGCCGGTGCTCCAAAGACATGATGCTGGCTGTGATGGCACCGTACTCCATACAAAGGACGAATTTGTGCCATGTAGAGAGTGATGATGCCTTGCATGTCCAGACTACCAGTCACCCTATTGAAGGCTGACACACGCTGAGAGGTCTGGGGGGGCTACAGACGTGATATGAGTGTCATAGCGCAACTGCCATGGTGACTCCCTGAATCTTGTTGTGATCCTGGAGAAGCATCTGCTCGCCCTCAAACCACAGCTGTCTTTCCATGGTCTCTGAGGCGGCAGGGGACCGTGAGATGATCATCGCCTGTGTCTTGTCCGGCGCGAAGGTGACTTGCCAAAATTTCCTCCAGTCCTCTGCTGCCTTCAGCTATCAGTTAATGTTGGCCACGGAGCACTGTCTGCCCTGTCGGCATTATGAAAAGGAGATTTTGCCGTCGTCGGAGTAAGCCTTGACTGCAGGAAGATGGCGCAGCAGGCCGTTTATGTTTAAACGTAAGGTGTGAGATACGAGTTCCTCCTTCTACATCGCCATGTACTCCTGTCGCTCTTTGTCAACCTCCTCATTGTAGGTTGGTGTGTCGTCGTCATCCACAGAAGAGGCTGGATGGGCGAGGGGGGAGGGCAGGGGTGTCTGGTGTGTCCTCGATTTAGTCTACGTTTTCATATAGCACTGTTATGTCTATATCGGCCTCCTCATGCAGCTGCAGGGTTTCGTCACATGTATATACATCTCTGTCACCCAGGCAAATAATGTGGCACTCGTTGCGACATCCTACCTCACCATTACAACAGACGTAAATTTTTTTATTTTATTTTACTTTTTTTTTTTTTTGAGGCTGACAAGCCACATGCAGCACACCACTTTTGTTGCTTGTATCCTGGGTGGACAATACTTACAATTTTTTGGTGTGCTGCCCTGATGGAAGTATAGTACTACCACTAACCAGAGGCGGTGAGTGGCTGTGGTGGGGGTAGGAGAGAGAGACCAAAAATCCGGCAGGGGGAGGGGACTGGAGTGAGGATTATTTCTCCCAGGGGAAATCTGGCCAGGTGGTATGTGAGTGAGGTCAGAGGTTCGTACGGCTCTCTCTCTCTCTCTCTCTCTCTCTCTCTCTCTCTCTCTCTCTCTCTCTCTCTCTCTCTCTCTCTCTCTCTCTCTCTCTCTCTTTATATATATATATATATATATATATATATATATATATATATATATATATATATATATATATATATATATATATATATATATATATATATATATATATATATATATATATATATATATATATATATATATATATGTATGTATATTTTTTTATTTTAGCTATTCATTTATATAGGAGGAAAACCGGCCGAGGGTAATAAATAAATCCAATAAAAGAAAGAGCCAACTTAGATGCCAATCCCCGAACAGAATCCGAAGCGGTAGTAAAAAAAAAATAAATGAAACTTCCTTCTTGAAGGAATTCAAGTCATAGGAAGGTGGAAATACAGTAGCAGGTAAGAAGTTCAATACTTTAACTGAGAATTGTAGGAATGACTGAGAATACTGGTAAACTCTTGCATTAGACAGGTGGACAGAGTAGGAGTGAGAGAAAGAAGAAAATTTTGTGCAGTGAGGCCGCGTTAGGAGGGGAGGCATGCAGTTACCATTAAAATAGAGGTAGAAAGTAGCAAGAGATACAACATTGCGGCGATGAGAAAGAGGACGAAGACAGTCAGTTATAGGAGAGGAGCTGATAAGATGAAAAGTTTTTTATTCCACCCTGTCTTTTTAAAAAAAGCAGTATTAGTTGAACACCCCCACACATGTGAAGCATTCTCCACACATGGATGGATAAGGCCCTTGTACATAATTAGCATCTGGGAGTGGGGAGAGAAAACTGGCGGAGACGTCTCAGAACACAAAACTTCATAGAAGCTGTTTTAGCTAGAGATGAGATGTGAAATTTCCAGTTTAGATTATGAAATGAACAGACCGATGATATTAAGTGTAGAAGAGGGATACAGGTGAGTGTCATCGAAGAAGAGCTCTTGTGATAGTTGTCTGGAAGGTTGTGTCGAGTTGATAGATGAAAGAATTGAGTTTTTGAGGCACTGAACAGTACCAAGTTTGCTCTGCCACAATCAAATTTTTTTTGGAGAAATCAGAAGACAGGCGTTATGTGGCTTTCCTTCGTGAACTGCTTTCTTCCTGAAGGGTTGAACGTCTATGAAAAGACGTGGAAAAGTGCAGGGTGTTATTATCAGAGTAAGAATGAATAGGACAAGAACTTTGGTATAAAGATCATTAATGAATAATAAGAAGAGAGTGAGTGACAGGACAGAACCCTGAAGAACACCACTGTTAATAGAGTTAGGAGAACAGTGCTGTCTACCAGAGCAGCAATAAAACGGACATAAAGGAAACTTGAGATCAAGTTATAGAGAGAAGGATATAATCCGTATGCGGGTAGTTTGGAAATCAAAGCTTTGTGCCAGACTCTATCAAAATCTTTTGATATGTCTAAGGCAACAGCAAACGTTTAACCAAAATCTCTATAAGAGGATGACCAAGACTCAGTAATGGAAGCCAGATCACCAGTAGAGTGGCCTTGAAGGAACCCATACTGGCGATCAGAGAAAAGGTTGTGAAGCGATAGATGTTTAAGAATCTTCCAGTTGAAGACAGATTCAAACACTTTAGATTGGCAGGAAATTAAATAAAAAAGTCGGTAGTTTGAGGGATTACAATGGTGACCCTTTTTTAGGAACAGGCTAAATGTAGGCAAATTTCCTGCAAGAAGGAAACCTAGATGCTGACAGACAAAGTTGAAAGAGTTTTACTAGGCATTCAGGCGTAAGTTCGGAGAACAATAGAGGGAACCCTGTCTGGTCGATTAGCCTTCCGAGGGTTTAGGCAAGCGAGGGCATGGAAAACATCACTGCGAGGAATTTTAATAGGTAGCATGTAATAGTGAGAGGGTGGAGGAAAGGGACTAACAAACCCTGAATCGCCCAAGGTGGAGTTTTTAGCAAAGGTTTGAAGAAAGAGTTGAGCTTTTAGAGATAGATGTGATGGCAGTGGTGCCATCTGGTTGAAATAAAGGAGGGAAAGAAGAAGCAAACTTACTGGGGATATTTTTAACTAGATGCCAGAAGTCACGAGGGGAGTTAGATCTTGAAAGATTTTGACACCTTTTGATAATGAAGGAGTTTTTAACTAGTTGGAGAACAGACTTGGTATGATTCCGGTCAGAAATATAAAGCACATAAGATTCTGGTGATGGAAGCCTCAAGTATGTTTTGTGGGCCATGTCTATATCATGTATAGCACGAGAACAGGCTGTATTAAACCAAGGTTTGGAAGATTTAGATCGAGAAAAAGAGTGAATGATACACTATCCCCTATTTTATGCGCTCGGCACACAGCACGGCACGGAAGCAGTAGTCATTCCAAGGAAAATCAGCAAAATACCTCCTCAAGTCCCCCCAACTCGCAGAGGCAAAACGCCAGAGGCACCTCCCCTCAGGGGGATCCTGATGAGGGATTGAAGTGACAGGAAAATATACATATATGAGATTGTGATCGGAAGAACCCAACAAAGAAGAGAGGATAACAACATAATCAGAAGGATTAAAGGTTATAAAAAGGTCAAGAATATTGCAAGTACCTCTTAGACGGTCAGGAATACGAGTAGGGTATTGTACCAAAATCTCTAGGTCGTGGAGGATAATAAAGTTAAAGGCTAGTTCATCAGGATGGTCAGTGAAGGGAAAGGAAAGCCAAAGCTGGTGGTGAACACTGAAGTCTCCAAGAATGGAGATCTCCGCAGAAAGTGAAGAGAGTCAAAATGTGCTCCATTTTAGAAGTTAAGTATTAAGTAATTTTTTTTTTAGGCAGAGGAGTTATGTGGGAGGTATACAACACAGATAAATTTAGTGTGAGAGGCTTACTGTCATGGCTTACTGTCAGTGTCGTTAGACACCTTTGTCTTAGTGAGGAAATGAAGATGAGCTTTAATAAAAGAGAAATGTTGTCCCACAGATTGAAACTTAGATCTAAGACCGCGAATGTCGCAGGAGTTAATGAAGAAAAAGTTGAGGGGTGGTGTCAAGACGCTTAGGTTCAGTACCAGGAGAGTAGTCCTACCTTGGGGCATTTATGGTCCCCTCCTCAGATAGGGACTCCGAGGCTGGTGTAGAAGTCCCCATAATAATTTTTGAATTTTCAGTTAAGTGTGTGTGTGTAGTTACTTGTTTATAGTTTTATGTGAAGAAACAGAGTTGTCTTGAGAGGGCAGGCTGTGACTGCCCCCTTGTGTTATGAGACACATAGGTCACAGCTGTGCTTAATGAAAAGTTTACAAAACCTCCTGATCCAGTGTTTCCCTGGGAATAATTATCGTTTCAGCAGGGGCCTGTTGCCTCCTTCTGACAAAATAGGACAAATGGAACGCCCAGTTCTGCTCGCGAATGAGTGACTTGATGCGGGGCCCCATCTACAGGGTATCGGATGGGTGCACTGTAACACATTTATCAAGTAGGTAGCGGTGGAAGACTTTAGTGGTTGTGATGTAGTTATGCCATTTTGTTTGGACTTCCTGCACCTCCAACACCTCGGCCCATGGGTGTTGCGTCACCCTTTGTCCAAACTCCTTCATGTCTGAGTCAGACGAGAGAGAGAGAGAGAGAGAGAGAGAGAGAGAGAGAGAGAGAGAGAGAGAGAGAGAGAGAGAGAGAGAGAGAGAGAGAGAGAGAGAGAGAGAGAGAGAGAGAGAGAGAGAGAGAGAGAGAGAGAGTAAAGAAATGGGATCATTAGGGAGATTAAGGTAAAATACTCGTACACCAGCTTAAGCTTGCAGTGGTACTTTGTGTGGCTTACAAAACCAAAGCTCACCCTTTCCCTGCACCTGACACCTTCCTTCTAATCTCACGACTGGGGAGATTAACGGTCACTTTACCGTTATCTATCAAACCTTCCCTTCCCCCTCCACACCAGTTGCCTTCCAGTCTATTTTCCACTCCTTCCTTACTCCTCACAGTCCTGGTGGTGTATACACTACAGAGTCACTCTCATACTAAATTTATCTGTGCTGTATACCTCTCACCTAACTCCTCTGACTATAAGAAATTCTTTGACTACCTAGCTTTCAAAGTGGAAAACATTCTCACCCTCTTCCCTTTTGCAGAGATCTCCATTCTTGGAGACTTCAATGTTCACCACCAGCTTTGGCTTTCTTCTCCCTTCACTGACCATGATGGTGAACTACCCTACAACTTTGCTATCCTCCATGACCTAGAGCAATTGGTGCAACACCCTACTCATATTCCTGACCGTCTTGGAAATACGCCCAACATTCTTGACCTTTTCCTGACCTCTAATCCTTCTGCTTATGCTGTCACCCTTTCTCCTCCGTTAGGCTCCTCCGATCACAATCTCATATCTTTATCTTGTCCTATCACTCCAATCCCTCCTTAGGATCCCCTAAGCGAAGGTGCCTCTGGCGTTTTGCCTCTGCTAGTTGGGGGGACCTGAGGAGGTATTTTGCTGATTTTCCTTGGAATAACTACTGCTTCCCTGCCAGAGACCCGTCTTTGTGTGCTTAGCGCATAACAGAGGTGATAGTGTCTGGCATGAAGGCATACATTCCTCACTCTTTTTCTCGTCCTAAACCTTCTAAACTTTGGTTTAACACAGCTTGTTCTCGTGCTATACATGATAGAGAGGTGGCCCACAAAAGGTACTTAAGCCTTCCATCATCAGAATCTCATGCACTTTATATTTCTGCCCGGAACCATGCCAAGTCTGTTCTCCAACTAGCCAAAAACTCCTTCATTAACAGAAAATGTCAAAACCTTTTAAGATCTAACTCCCCTCGTGATTTCTGGCATCTAGCTAAAAATATCTCCAATAACTTTGCTTCTTACTCTTTCCCTTCTCTATTTCAACCAGATGGCACCACTGCTTTCAAATCTATTTCTAAAGCTGAACTGTTTGCTCAAACCTTTGCTAAAAACTCTACCTTGGACGATTCTTGGCTTGTTCCTCCCTCCACCCTCTGACTACTTCATGCCACCTATTAAAATTCCTCGCAATGATGTTTTCCATGCCCTCGCTGGCCTAAACACCCTCGGTGTTCTCCGAAACTGTGCCTTCGTGCTTGCACCTTGCCTAGTCAAACTCTTTCAGCTCTGTCTGTCAACATCTACCTTTCCTACTTGTTGGAAGTTTGCCTACATTCAACCTGTTCCTAAAAAGGGTGACCGTTCTAATCCCTCAAACTACCGTCCTATTGCTTTAATTTCCTGCCTATCTAAAGTTTTAGAATCTATCCTCAACAGGAAGATTCTTAAACATCTATCACTTCACAACCTTCTATCTGATCGCCAGTATGGGTTCCGTCAAGGCCGCTCCACTGGTGATCTTCTGGCTTTCCTTACTGAGTCTTGGTCATCCTCTTTTAGAGATTTTGGTGAAACTTTTGCTGTTGCCTTGGACATATCAAAAGCTTTTGATAGAGTCTGGCACAAAGCTTTGATTTCCAAACTACCCTCCTACAGCTTCTATCCTTCTCTCTGTAACTTCATCTCAAGTTTCCTTTCTGACCGTTCTATTGCTGCTTTGGTAGACGGTCACTGTTCTTCTCCTAAATCTATTAACAGTGGTGCTCCTCAGTGTTCTGTTCTGCCACCCACTCTCTTCTTATTATTCATTAATGATCTTCTAAACCAAACTTCTTGTCCTATCCACTCCTACGCTGATGATACCACCCTGCACTTTTCCACGTCTTTTCATAGACGTCCAACCCTTCAGGAGGTAAATATATCACGCAGGCAAGCCACAGAACGCCTGACTTCTGATCTTTCTAAAATTTATGATTGGGGCAGAGCAAACTTGTTATTGTTCAATGCCTCAGAAACTCAATTCCTCCATCTATCAACTTGACACAACCTTCCAGACAACTATTCCCTCTTCTTCAATGACACTCAACTGTACCTGTCTTCTACACTTAACATCCTCGGTCTGTCCTTTACTTATAATCTGAACTGGAAACTACACATCTCATCTCTAGCTAAAACAGCTTCTATGAAGTTAGGTGTTCTGAGACGTCTCCGCCAGTTTTTCTCACCCCCCAGTTGTTGACTCTGTACAAGGGCCTTATCCGTCCATGTATGAAGTATGCTTCACATGTCTGGGGAGGGTTCCACTCATACTGCTCTTCTAGACAGGGTGGATCAAAAACTTTTCGTCTCATCAACTCCTCTCCTGTAACTGACTGTCTTCAGCCTCTCTCTCATCGCCGCAATGTTGCATATCTAGCTGTTTTCTACCGCTATTTTTATGCTAACTGCTCTTATGATCTTGCTAAGTACATGCCTCCCCTCCTTCCGCGGCCTCGCTGCACAAGACTTTTTTCTTTCTCTCACCCCTATTCTGTCCACCTCTCTAACGCAAGAGCTAACCAGTATTCTCAATTATTCATCCCTTTCTCTGGTAAACTCTGGAACTTCCTGCCTGCTTCTGTATTTCCACCTTCCTATGACTTGAATTCCTTTAAGAGGGAGGTTTCAAGACACTTTATCCATCAATTTTTTGACCACTGCTTTGACCCTTTTATGGGACTGGCATTTTAGTGGGCTTTTTTTTTTCTTAGATTTTTGTTGCCCTTGGCTAGTATCCTTCCTACATGAAAAAAAAAAAAAAAATACCTATTGACCTCTTCATTAGAATTTACATGAAATTTGCTACCAAACGTGCTATAACCCTATATTACATCTTTATTGCCTCCCACTCTCAACACTCCTGTCGGTGGACTGAAAAACATTTTATTCAATCCCCCATCTCCAAAACTCCCAATTCACAGTAACTGAGTGTTCTTAGGACAATTCCATGTTGTAGTGGGTTTACACGAAAATTAGTAACTCCATTGAAAACAGTTTGAAACATTAAATCTACATCCACCTTTCACTAGCATATCAACCTCCTGGAATTCATCTACAGCTACCTGCACAAATGAAACCCCCCTCTAACTGTTGATTTTGTAGATTTCAAGAAAACTTTTGATCTTGTAGACCATTCTACTGTAATATACAAGACTATCAGTATGGGTCTCTCTTTCAGTCTGATAACGTGGCTTGCTGACGTCTTCATGGGAAGGCTGTAGACCGTCTGTTATCAGGGCTCCGTCTGGACTTTCTAGCGGCTGACATGTGAGGTCTCTCAGGGCACCTAGATGGGTTCAGTGTGCTTTCTTGTGGTTATCAGTGATGCTTTCACCCACACACCCATTGCTGGAAATATGTAGACAACTGCACCGTGGATATCCTGGTCAACACAAAGAACCCCGAGTAATCAACACTGCAAGTAACTCTGGAGCAGCTACAAGCGTGGAGCAGCGAGAACAGAATGACCATCAACCACAGCATAAATGTGGTTATCATCTCTATTCCTCCTCACCGGCAGAGCTCCTTTCCCACCTTTCGGTGCCCCTCACTAGGTAGTCAATTCGGCCAAGCTTCTCGGTGCCACGTTGGATGAACGACCAACTAATCTGGAAGCACCATGTCTCCACCACAGTAGGGTCAGCTTCATGACGAGTTGAGGAAAGTGTACCTCACCTTCATCCTCCCCAAATTCACATAAGCCTCCTTAGCGTGGTCGCCTTCCAAGACCCTCATTCAACGGCGGCAGCTAGGGTATTTGCAGAAGAGGGATTTCAGGGTCATTCTTGGCCCTACTCCGCTTTTATGGATTTTCTTTCTGTACACCATCCAACAATGACGTCACTACCGTGTCCATTGGATCGACTGTAGTGGGAACCGGGCTCCGTTTCTGCTTCCGCTTGAACGGACGCCGTCTAGCGGAAGAAATTAACCAAGTTTAACTTTGTACAGAGACGGGCAGTGTTGCACTTACTGATATTTTTAATGTTCTAGGTATAATACTCGTACTTATGTGAATGAAAAATAAAAATGTTATTGAATTACAGCTTTGCAATGTAATAAGGTTATATTGTAAATTAAACATTTTTTACACTTCGTGGAAAAAAAAAGGAGTTACTGGGGTCACAACGTGAGGTACGTCAACACTACAAAGCAAGTAAACACAAGCACAAGGATGGAATGGACAAGTTTCAGCCCAACACTGCAGAAACGCAACAGTCTATGCTATGGTAATGACAGTGTATTAATAACTGACAACCAATCAACCGGAAAATACTAATATAGCCTCCCTCTCCATCACACCGAGCATTGATACAGCAGACACTACTGGCCCCATCATCTCTTGTAAGATTCACAAGCGTGTAGTTTCTTATATTTCGTTACTGTGCAATAAATGGTACTCTTCTCCTCATCACTGGCCTCTCTTTGTGAGCAACAGCTGTGAGCAACAAGATGGCAAGAAGTATACAAATTCCTTGTCGAGGAGGTCTCATCTCCGCACGGCCATGATTACAAACCTAGATACCGAGACGAAAGCCAGATCCTCTGTTTAGTACGGACTACTTTTTGTGTCGTCATTGTTGGAATGTGAACAGAGACGGAATCCGTAAGAACGCACAAGTGTGAACCAGGCCTTACACGGGCTACAACGACGTACTGAAGACCCAGGTTGTCCACCAGGCACGTGAAAAACACACAAGTTTAGGAAAGGCCTGCTGCACCACCGACGCCTGCGTTGCATGCTACCGCCAGACGCGCTGAGCCCGGTGCGTGTCACTCAACGCGACAACCTAACAACGCCTTTTTAGGTGCGGTGAACGGACCGATACCACCTCACTGAAGTTCCCACCACGGTACAAGACATTAACGATCAGCCATTACCTAATTTAACCACAGTCGTAGTGTTAAGCTCTCCCTAACCTACTGTACATATTCAGTGTAACAACTACCAGGTCAATAAATCGCATATTATTATTTATTACACACACACACACACACACACACACACACACACACTGCCTAGCTTTCACAGCGATCAAACGTACCACTTTATACTCCGCGCCAAGTGATTAATACCAACTATGGACCTCTACCTTGTCAAAATGTTATTCGAAGCTCAAGAACGGACTTTTCGTACAACAATGGAGTTAATGGTCGATCAACTCAAGGGAAGGATTCAGATAGTAGGAAGTACCATGACCGACGTCATCAAGAGCCTGGAATTCTTTCAGAGTGAAGTACTAGGCCTAAAATACGATTTGAAGAAGCTTCGAAAATCTGACAATGATAAACAAGCAGTGATAGATAGCCTGAAATAAAATAAAAAAATAAATAAAAAAATCACTGAACTGGAATAATCCCAGAACTA
>NC_087169.1:5034616-5054616 GCF_035594125.1 Scylla paramamosain
AAGCAATAACGTAGATCTAATTTGCCCACATTTTCGAAGAATTTTATTTAAATATAGTGTCTTCTGTGCTGGATTAAGAAGATTACTATTATCAATTAATCAATTACAGACTGATGATGGCTTGATCTATGTAATTAGCATATGTCGGTCAGGGAGCCGTGGCTAGACTGGCAGTTTGCTATATATTTCATTTCATTAATTTCATTATTATTTCTTGCTTACTTACACACACACACACACACACACACACACACACACACACACACACACACACACACACACACACACACACACACACACACACACACACACACACACACACACATACACGCACGCACGCACGCACCCATGCACGCACGCACGCACGCACGCACATACACATTTGTTCCAATAACGAAGAATATCAACGAGAATGTACCTCATACTAATGCTTCCATGCAGAGGACTGCCCTTCTGAGTGATGAGTGCAGACGAAAAAGGAAGAAACCCCTCTTTTGAAATGAAGAAATCACACGTGCCTGGAATTTTTTTTTTTTATAATAAATAAATAAATAAATAAATAAATAAATAAATATATATATATATATATATATATATATATATATATATATATATATATATATATATATATATATATATATATATATATATATATATATATATATATATATATATATATATATAAGAGAGAGAGAGAGAGAGAGAGAGAGAGAGAGAGAGAGAGAGAGAGAGAGAGAGAGAGAGAGAGAGAGAGAGAGAGAGAGAGAGAGAGAGAGAGAGAGAGAGAGAGAGAGAGAGAGAGAGAGAGATTGACTCAACTTGATCTCATGCTCTACATGACAGATAGGTAGCTCACCAGCAGTTATTGAGCCTTCATCTCCTGAAACTCGTGGGAAATCACCAAAATTGTCTTCCAAACACCCATGAATTCAAAAGGTCAAAATATCTCCAGATCCAACTTCCCCGTCACTTTTGTCAAGTAACCAAAAAAATACCCCCAACAACGTTCATTCATATCTTCTCCTTTATTTTTAACCTGATTGCATCACTATCATCTCATCTATCTTCAAAACTGAACTCTTCGGTCAGACCATCCACTCTGGATGATTCAGGGCTTGTTCTTCCCTCTTCTCCACTATTCCAATTATTATATGTCCTTTGTTAATGACACTTTCCATACAATCTCTGATCTTGATTATGAGAAGGCTTAATGTCCGATAAACTCCAGTTATATAAAACATCTTGACACTTCACTGAACGTCTGGGGCGCTTTTGGTGACTATACCACCTGAGTGGTCTCGATGTCGAAAGGGCTCCAAAAGTTTCCCAAATCGAAGAACAATACCAAAGAACGACGACGAAGTGTAACAAGAATTCATGTATCTTCTTTTATGTTCGTCTTTGGGCATCATGATGCCTCCTTCTACAGGAGGAGACAGTGAAAACCTGCCGAAATGATGATTATTTGCACTGGATCATGGTGTGCTGTAAATCAATTGTCCAGTGACCTGGCTGTAATCTTACTAAACGTTTATCTTTGTGTTTCACAACACAAGGGGGCATTCACAGCCCTCTGATGACAACTCTCTTCCTTCACAAAAACTCCACATGCACTTAATATGCGAACATCCTTCACTCGAAATTCAAAATTCTATGGCGATTCCTACACCAACCGCGGAGTCCGCGTCCGGGGAGTGGATCGCAAATATTCGTAGATCAACTGTTGTTCTTTTAGTATCGAACCTAAGTGCCTTGAGCCTCTTTCAAATTTTGTCTTCATTAACTTCATTTTTTTTTTCACTATCCTCATTTTCAATCCAAAGTTGAATGTTACATATATGTCCGGAATGACTTAACTTGCTCTTGTGCCCACGCTCTTGATTTTTCCGAATTTGCTATCATCTCTCAAACCATCTTCTACCATCTCTCAAATTGAATTTATCTGCGTTGTATACCTCTCACATAACACTCTAGACTTTAAACAATAATTAACTATTCAACTTTCAGAGTGGAGCACATACTTACTCCTAAAGTTTTTGAATCCATCTCCAACAGGAAATTTTTAAGTCTTAAACATTTACCACTTCTCAAATTCCTATCTAATCGCCATTATGGAATCTCTCGAGAACGCTCTATTGGTAATCTGGCTTTCCTTACTGAGTCTTGGTCATCCTCTTTTAGGGATTTTAATGAAACTTTTGCTGTTGCTTTAGACATATCAAAAGTTTTTGATAGAGTCACAAAAGAGGCACAGAGCTTTGATTTCCAAACTACCCTCCTACGGCTTCATTCCTTCTCTCAGTAACTTTATCTCAACTTTTCTTTTATGACCGTTGTTTTGGTGCTATCCTAAATACCCACCTTTCTTCTTCTAAGTATATTGACAGTGATATTAACCAAGGTTCTTTTCTGTCACAAAAAATCTTACTGTTTTCATCAACGATCTCAAACAAACCTTTTGACATATCCGCTTCTATAATGATGATAACACACAACACTTTTTTACATCTTTTCTTAGACGTCTAATCCTTCAGGCTGGACGCACGCAAGGAGGCCAAAGAATTTCTTTTAAAAACCTTTGATTGGGCAGAAAAAAAAAAAAAAACTTAGCATTGTTCAGTACCTCAAAGACTCTATCCCTTCATTTATTAACTCAACACAACCTTCCAGATGCACACTTAGCACATTCTGACCCTCTTCCCTTTCGCAGAGATCTCCATTCTTGGAGACTTCAATGTTCACCACCAGCTTCGGCTCTCCTCTCCCTTCACTGACACTCCTGGTGAACTAGCCTAAAACTTTGCTATCCTCCATGACCTAGAGCTATTGGTGCAGCACCCTACTCGTAATCCTGACCGTCTTGGAGATACGCCCAACATTCTTGACCTTTTCCTGACCTGTAATCCTTCTGATTATGCTGTCACCCTTTCTTCTACGTTGGGCTCCTCCGATCACAATCTCATATCTTTATCTTGTCCTATTGCTCCAATCCCTCTTCAGGATCCCCCTAAGCGAAGGTGCCTCTGGCGTTTTGCCTCTGCTAGTTGGGGGGAACTGAGGAGGTAGGTATTTTGCTGATTTTCCTTGGAATGACAACTGCTTCCGTGTCAGAGACCCGTCTTTGTGTGGTGAACGCATAACAGAGGTGATAGTGTCTGGCATGGAGGCGTACATTCCTCACTCTTTTTCTCGTCCTAAACCTTCTAAACCTTGGTTTAACCCAGCTTGTTCTCGTGCTATACATGACAGAGAGGTGGCCCACAAAAGATACTTATGCCTTCCATCACCAGAATCTCATGCAATTGATATTTCTGCCCGGAACCATGCCAAGTCTGTTCTCCAACTAGCCAAAAACTCCTTCATTAACAGAAAATGTCAAAACCTTACAAGATCTAACTCCCCTCATGATTTCTGGCATCTAGCCAAAAATATCTCCAATAACTTTGCTTTTTCTTCTTTCCCTCCTCTATTTCAACCAGATGGCACCACTGCTATCACATCTATTTCTAAAGCTGAACTCTTCGCTCAAACCTTTGCTAAAAACTCTACCTTGGACGATTCTGGCCTTGTTCCTCGCTCTCCTCCACCCACTGACTACTTCATGCCACCTATTAAAATTCTTCGCAATTATGTTTTCCATGCCCTCGCTGGCCTAAACCCTCGGAAGGCTTATGGACCTGATGGGGTCCCTCCTATTGTTCTCCGAATCTGTGCCTCCGTGCTTGCACCTTGCCTAGTCAAACTCTTTCAGCTCTGTCTGTCAACATCTACCTTTCCTTCTTGCTGGAAGTTTGCCTACATTCAACCTGTTCCTAAAAAGGGTGACCGTTCTAATCCCTCCTATTGCTTTAATTTCCTGCCTATCTTAAGTTTTTGAATATATCCTCAACAGGAAGATTCTTAAACATCTATCACTTCACAACCTTCTATCTGATTGCCAGTATGGGTTCCGTCAAGGCCGCTCTACTGGTGATCTTCTGGCTTTTCTTACTTGGTCTTGGTCATACTCTTTTAGAAATTTCGGTGAAACTTTTGCTGTTGCCTTGGACATATCTAAAGCTTTTGATACAGTCTGGCACAAGGCTTTGATTTCCAAACTACCCTCCTACGGTTTCTATTCTTCTCTCAGTAACTTCATCTCAAGTTTCCTATCTGACCGTTCTATTGCTGCTGTGGTAGACGGTCACTGTTCTCCTATATCTATTAACAGTGGTGTTCCTCAGGGTTCTGTCCTGTCACCCACTCTCTTCTTATTATTCATTAATGATCTTCTAAACCAAACTTCTTGTCCTATCCACTCCTACGCTGATGATACCACCCTGCACTTTTCCACGTCTTTTCATGGACGTCGAACCCTTCAGGAGGTAAACATATCACGCAGGGAAGCCACAGAACGCTTGACTTCTGATCTTTCTAAAATTTCTGATTGGGGCAGAGCAAACTTTGTATTGTTCAATGTCTCAAAAACTCAACTCCTCCATCTATCAACTCGACACAACCTTCCAGACAATTATCCCCTCTTCTTCAATGACACTGAACTGTCCCCTTCTTCTTCACTGAACATCCTCGGTCTGTCCTTTACTTATAATCTGAACTGGAAACTTCACATCTCATATCTAGCTAAAACAGCTTCTATGAAGTTAGGTGTTCTGAGACGTCTCCGCCAGTTTTTCTCACCCCCCAGCTGCTAACTCTGTACAAGGGCCTTATCCGTCCATGTATGGAGTATGCTTCACATGTTTGGGGGGGTTCCACTCATACTGCTCTACTAGACAGGGTGGAATCAAAAGCTTTTCGTCTCATGAACTCCTCTCCTCTAACTGACTGTCTTCAGCCTCTCTCTCACCGCCGCAATGTTGCATATTAGCTGTCTTCTACCGCTATTTTCATGCTAACTGCTCTTCTCATCCTGCTAACTGCATGCCTCCCCTCCTTCCGCGGCCTCGCTGCACAAGACTTTCTTCTTTCTCTCACCCCTATTCTATCCACCTCTCTAACGCAAGAGTTAGCCAGTATTCTGAAAGATTCATCCTTTTCTCTGGTAAACTCTGGAACTCCCTGCCTGCTTCTGTATTTCCACCTTCCTATGATTTGAATTCCTTCAAGAGGGAGGTTTTAAGACACTTATTCCTCAATTTTTGACCACTGCTTTGACCCTTTTATGGGACTTGCATTTCAGTGGGCATATTTTTTTATTAGATTTTTGTTGCCCTTGGCCAGTGTCCTTCCTACATAAAAAAAAAAAAAAAAACACATACCAGAAAATCAGCAGCATAACTAACAAGTGGAGCTTGAAGGAAAATGCCTCGGCACATACATGAGGGTGTCCCTCATACACACACACACACACACACACACACACACACACACATATATATATATATATATATATATATATATATATATATATATATATATATATATATATATATATATATATATATATATATATATATATATATATGTATATATGCGTATGAGCTGTTTCTCACTAAGAAAAGGAAGCAAGGGGAAAAAGAGAATGCGGCGACCTCATACACCAGTTTAGTGTGCCACCCCTCAATGAAAAAGAATTTGAGCGTAAGGTATCTGTAAGACAGACACGCTAGTGTCTGAATGCATCTTTTAAGGCTGAATGCATCTCTTAAGTCCTTAAAAAAAAAACAGAGAGATGACTGTCGCAGTGGTGCGACTCACTCACAACTTGGAACTAAGTGCTGCATTGTCGTCGTAGTGCTGAAACTTGAAGGGAGGAGGTGAGAAGGCATGTATGAAGATGAAGAGATCTAGTTGACATGTCGGCTGCTATGGAAAGCAGATGGTCTATATATATATATATATATATATATATATATATATATATATATATATATATATATATATATATATATATATATATATATATATATATATATATATATATATATATATATATATATATATATATATATATATATATATATATATATATATATATATATATATAAAATTAAATTTTTAATACTGCTTTGTTGTCTTGTTGCGCGTCTTTGTATTTTCCTGGGCGTTGTGAGCGTTGTATCTTCGTTAAGTACTACAAGTCTTGGGGCCCACACCCGTGAGTGCGGCGGACCAGAGGATTGTATAATATTTGGTTACAGTCGTTACCTTATCCCCAAGCTCCACCAGTTGTATCGGAGGTGTGGGTTTACCTTTTGGGAGTCTGAAAATGGGTTGTTCTCTGGCCAAAGTGGGTAATAATTTGCTTTATCTCCTGTGCTCTCGGTCGGATATCGTGTTCGTTTGCCTGGCACCTCACTAGCCAAAATATGAACTGTACAGCTCACACTCAGCTCATAGATCCCACTCCCGGAACCAAACAGTTGTGAGGCTACCAGCAGCTTCAGGAATCCCACTCCCGAAGCTGCTGCTGCCGTCACAACAGTTTGGTGTCAAGAGTGAGATTCCTGAAGCTGCTGG
Organism: Scylla paramamosain; assembly: GCF_035594125.1. Taxonomy (NCBI): domain Eukaryota; kingdom Metazoa; phylum Arthropoda; class Malacostraca; order Decapoda; family Portunidae; genus Scylla; species Scylla paramamosain. The sequence continues at coordinate 5,041,076 of NC_087169.1, forward strand.
TGGTGGCGTCACTACAGTTTGGTGTCAGGAGTGGAATTCCTGAAACTGCCGGTGGGGTCATAGGAGTTAGGTTTTGGGTGTTGAATCTGTGGGTTATGTGTGAGCTGTACATTTCGTATGTGTTGGCAGCAGTAGCCGCACGGCAGGATGATGAGAGGGCCAGAAATGCCACCATAATTCTTCCTCTCTTTTGAATCTGTAACATCAATAAGCTATGACGTTAGTGGCCCTCCGCTGCCACTATGTGGCTGCGTCCCGGGACATGCTGTAAGGATTGTGTGCCCTGGCAGTCATACTGAGGTGTGTGTGTGACACCTGAGTGGCCTGTTATGGCGTGGACCACCGGAGGAGACTACTAGCTACTAGCGAGCTGTGACTCTAATCTGCTGTGTAGTACCGCTGTACTATGAGGTGGTACATGCTATCCAGCGGTAGAGACGCTTTGCTGAGTGAGGCCGGTGGTGCAATCCTTACTTGTACTGAGATGTGTTAGGGTGTTTTGTGTCATGTAGTGCTGCTCTCTGCGGGCAAAAAGGACAGGAGTGCCAGAGAGAGTCTTTTGTTTCTTTTCCCCCTCTCAGTCGCAAGTTGAGTCTTGACAGTGCTGTGTGAGCGTGCCTCGCCCCCACAAGCCAAACGAACCCGACAACGATAGCAGTTGTGGATCCTTTTATGTGTGCTGACCGGCCTGCAGTGGTAAGTGTGTACCTGAAAGCGCCTGAATGTTCCTTATAAAGTGTCGGTCCCTTCATGATTGGCTAGCACACTGCTGCTCTCCTAACCAATCACTTTCCATGCCACTTCCGGTCTTTCCAAGCTGCCTCCGCTAGCACCTCATTATCAATGCTTAACTTCACTACACGGTGGCACAGTCTATATATATATATATATATATATATATATATATATATATATATATATATATATATATATATATATATATATATATATATATATATATATATATATATATTTATTTTTTTTTTTTATGTAGGAAGGATACTGGCCAAGGGCAACAAAAATCTAATAAAAAAAAAAATGCCCACTGAAATGCCAGTCCCTTAAAAGGGTCAAAGCAGTGGTCAAAAATTGGTGGATAAGTGTCTTGAAACCTCCCTCTTGAAGGAATTCAAGTCATAGGAAGGTGGAAATACAGATGCAGGCAAGGAGTTCCAGAGTTTACCAGAGAAAGGGATGAATGATTGAGAATACTGGTTAACTCTTGCGTTAGAGAGGTGGACAGAATAGGAGTGAGAGAAAGAAGAAAGTCTTGTGCAGCAAGGCCGCGGGAGGAGGGGAGGCATGCAGTCAGCAAGATCAGAAGAGCAGTTGGCATGAAAATAGCGGTAGAAGACAGCTAGATATGCAACATTGCGGCGGTGAGAGAGGGGCTGAAGACAGTCAGTTAGAGGAGAGGAGTTGATGAGACGAAAAGCTTTTGATTCCACCCTGTCTAGAAGAGCAGTATGAGTGGAACCCCCCCAGACATGTGAAGCATACTCCATACATGGACGGATAAGGCCCTTGTACAGAGTTAGCAGCTGGGGGGGTGAGAAAAACTGGCGGAGACGTCTCAGAACACCTAACTTCATAGAAGCTGTTTTAGCTAGAGATGAGATGTGAAGTTTCCAGTTCAGATTATAAGTAAAGGACAGACCGAGGATGTTCAGTGTAGAAGAGGGGGACAGTTGAGTGTCATTGAAGAAGAGGGGATAGTTGTCTGGAAGATTGTGTCGAGTTGATAGATGGAGGAATTGAGTTTTTGAGGCATTGAACAATACCAAGTTTGCTCTGCCCCAATCAGAAATTTTAGAAAGATCAGAAGTCAGGCGTTCTGTGGCTTCCCTGCGTGATATGTTTACCTCCTATATATATATATATATATATATATATATATATATATATATATATATATATATATATATATATATATATATATATATATATATATATATATATATATATAATCTTCTACACTGAACATCCTCGGTCTGTCCTTTACCTATAATCTGAACTGGTAACTTCACATCTTATCTCCAGGTAAAACAGCTTTTATGAAGTTAGGTGTTCTGAGACGTATCCGCCAGTTTTTCTCACCCCCCCTCCCCCCAGCAGTAAACTCTGTACAAGGGCATTATCCGTCCACATGTCTGGGAGGGGGGGTTACACTCTTACCACTCTTTTAGACAGGGTTGAATCAATAGTTTTTCGTGTCTTCAACTCCTCTCTTCTAACTGACTGTCTTCTGCCTTTCTCTCATCGCCGCAATGTTGCATGTATAGCTGTCTTCTATCGCTGTTTTCATGCTAACTGCTCTTCTGATCTTGTTAACTGCATGCCTAGCCTCCTCCCGCGGCCTCATTGCAGAAGACTTTCTTCTTTCTCTCACCACTATCCTGTCCACCACTCTAATGCAAGAGTTAACCAGTTTTTCAAGAAACTTATCCATCAATATTTGACTACCGCTTTGGACCCTTTTTCTGGGACGAGCATGTCACTGTTTTTTTTTTTTATTGGATTTTTGTTGCCCTTGGCCAATGTCTCTCGTGTATATATATATATATATATATATATATATATATATATATATATATATATATATATATATATATATATATATATATATATATATATATATATATATATATATATATATATATATACTAGCTTCGGGGTTCCCATCTGGGGAGGGGACCACAAATGTCCCCAGATACGATTTCTCTTCTGATATCTATCGACCCTACGTGTCTTGATACACCCTTCACCTTTTTCTTCATTAACGTTTGTGGCCCAAGATTTAATTTTTATTCTGTAGAACACAACCTCTTGTCTCCTAAGCCTCTTCTTCTTTTTCCTCACTGAAACACAGATGTCTGAAGCAACTGACAATAGCCCCTTTTTTGTTCCCTTCTACTTTCTCTATTCTCATTTTCATTCCATAGTTAGATGTTGTGTCTATATGCAATGACTTAACATGCTCTAGTGCTCAAGCTCTTAAACCATTCGAATTTTCCACCTTCTGACTACGACTTAGTTATTCTTAAACTAAATTGATCTGTGCTGCATACCTCTTACAAACTCATTTGACTGTAAGAAATTATTTGATTACTTAGCTTCCAAAGTGGACCAGTTTCAGAATTTCTTCTCTTTTGCAGAGACCTCCATTCTTGGAGGTTTCGATGTTCACCACCAGCTTTGGCTTTCCTCTTCCTTCGCTGATCATCTTGGTGAACTAGCCTTTAATTTCTCTATCCTCCAATTGCTGCAACACCCTATTTGTATTCCTAACCGTCTTGGGGATACGCCCAACATTCTTGACCTTTTCATAATCTCTAATCCTTTTGCTTATGCTGTCACCCTCTCATCCCCATTAGGCTTCTCCGATCACAATCTCATATCTGTATCTTGTCATATTACTCCAATTCCTCCTCAGGATGTCCCTTAGCAGCGAGGCCTCTGGCGTTTTGCCTTTGTTAGTTAGCGGGACCCGAAAAGATATTTTCCCGATTTTCTTCGGAATGACTAATCCTTCCTTGTCAGAGACCTGTCTCTGTGTGCCGAGTGCATAACAGAGGGGATAGAGTTTGGCGTGGAGATGGACATTCCTCACTCTTATTCTCGACATACACCTTCCAAACTTTGCTTAAACACAACCTCTCCTCGTGCTAAACATGATATAGATGTGGCCCAAAAAAAGGTACTTGAACCTTCCATCACCAGAATCTCATGAGCTTTATACGTCTGCCCGGAACCATGCCAAGCCTTTTCTTCAGGTAGCCAAAAAATCTTTTATTAAGAGAAAGTGTCAAAATCTTTCAAGATCTAACTCCACTCGTGACTTCTGGCACCTAGCCAAAAATATCTCCAGTAACTTTGTTTCTTCTTCTTTTTGGCATCACTACTGTCATATCAATCATTAAAGTTGAACTTTCCGCTCAGATCTTTGCTAAACACTCTACCTTGGACGATCCAGGGCTTGTCCCTCCCTCTCTTTCACCCTCTGACTACTTTATGCTACCTATTATAATTATTCGCGATGGTGTTTTCCTCCCTGGCCTAAACCCTCGGAAGGCTTATGGATCTCATGAGATCCCTCCTATTGTTCTCCAAAACTGCGCCTTAGTGTTTGCACCTCACCTAGTCAAACTCTTTCAACTCTGTTTCTCAACATCTTCCTTTCCTTTTTACCTACATTCAGCCTGTTCCTAAAAAGGGTGTTCTAATCCCTCAAACTACCGTTCTATTACTTTAATTTCCTGCCTATCTAAAGTTTTTGAATCTCTCATCAACAAGAAGATTCTTAAACATCTCTCATTTCACAACCATCTATCTGATCAACAGTATGGCTTCTGTCAATTCCGCTCTACTAGATATCTCCTGGCTTTCCCTAATGAGTTTTGGTCATCCTATCTTAGAGATTTTGGTGAAACTTTTGCTGTTGCCTTAGAGATATCAAGAGCTTTTGATAGAGTCTGGCACAAAGCATTAATTTCCAAACTACCCTCTATCTTTTTTTTTTTTTTTTCCAAACTACACTCTAGCTTTTTTTTCACTCTTTTCCACCTGACACCACAGTCATGTGCTACAGTATCTCACATAATGCTTTCTATTATTGTTTCCAGTAAGGTGTCATTATCCCCACCTTGCTCAAACCGTCTGAGGTATTGATCTCGATGGTACAGTATCTATCATCGTTGGGCCAGGCCAGTATGTTCTGATTTCTTGATGTGACATTCTTTTTTTTTTCACTCCTGCCTGGTTCTTCACCATCTTCATCATAGCAGCTCGTAATGGTGTCAGGTTTTCATTGATGAATATTTTAATATTCTTCTTCAGTTCGTTTTTTTTTCTTGAAAACCTAATTATTTTTTTTTCCTTTACCATAATCGAATGATGACATGATGATCACGATTTAGGATTTTCCATAAGTGATGATCGACCAAGATTTATCGGGGCTGTAAATGAACTTACATGCTCGAAGCATGCTCGACCATCTTTTCCTCCAGCGTTTCCTCCATATCATTTTTATTGTTCTTTATTCCATAAATACAAAGATTGTTATTTATATGACATTTTTCAAGCTTGTCCCATTCTTGTTTTGCTAATAAAGTTTGACTTTGTGCTAGGAAGCTATCCAGTGCTATACTTTTAATAACTTCCATCATTTGGTTCATTGCTGCAACATTGTCTTGATGATGTCCTTGGCTGTTTTTGTCTTTTTTCTTTTTCATGCTCAGTGAAAGTGATTTCAGTTCATCCTCCACTTGCTCTTTCACTGCTCCATTTCTGGTGAGGCATATTACTTTAGAACTCTTCCTCTTAGAAACTCTTCCAATAACACAGTCTTTCCAGATAACCATCGGGGATGGGAATAAACTCCAGTGCACACGTACTATTGCCTCGCCAGTTTAGTTCAAAAAAACAGTTAATAAGAAACTAGTGTTTTAATTACAATTTTTTTTTTATAATTCCGTAATTTTAAATGGAAAGTGATCACGAGCCGGTACATCGCCTTTCTATCCTGCCTCCTTTAGGATAGAAATAATGAAGTTAATGAACATTCTGCAGCTTCGTCGCTATAATGGATCCAGAATAACTTGGTACTCGTTGGTTGTAGCTATCTGCGCTGTTGCCATCTCAACATCGGAGCAACCGTGAATGAATAACCTGACCTGACTAGCTAGACGCGGATTGTGAGATTCACATGTCAAGAAGCGCCCCACGTCTTATACGCGTTGTTAAGTGTACTGAAATATATACACTTATTATCGTTCTTCCATCGTCAAAAAAAAAAAAATATATATAAAATAAAAATAAATAAATAAATAAATAATAATAATAATAATAATAATAATAATAATAATAATAATAATAATAATAATAATAATAATAATCATATATAAAGATCCAGGAAGTAATGCATAAGTGTGAGTCCAGGCGTGTTTCGTTATATATCTTATTGTTTCGGGAAATCGGTTTGATGGATTTTTACTTTGTGTCAAGTGACTGTTTCGAAGTGTTAACAGAACCTAAATGCTTCACTTGGAAAATAAAGTGTCAGTCTTTTCTGGACCAACACAGCCTTCTTGCCTCTCTGTATCCTTTTCCTGATATTGAGGTATGGGTTCAAATCAACACTAAGTTACATAGCACAACTAACTTGACAAGGTGTTTCCTCAGGGGACAAACGCACCTAAGGAAGTCAAGTGAGGCGCAAGAGTGATAGGCGCGTTGTCCTGAGTAATATACAAAGGAATACAAAGGAATATATAGTGTAAATCCTGACACCAACATACCATGAAGTTCTTATAAGAAATTTTGGGTAACTATTCTACGATATCTGTTAAGGTAAGACATATAATAATAATAATAATAATAATAATAATAATAATAATAATATATATATATATATATATATATATATATATATATATATATATATATATATATATATATATATATATATATATATATATATATATATATATATATATATATATATATATATATATATATACGGAAAATAAGGATTTTACAGAAAAAAGTAGTAACGAAAAAAAAGGACAGTGCTGAAGGACACAGATTAGTGTGGCGAAAGACAAGATAGAACAAAAGACAGACGGGATAATGCATTAGTAGTAGTAGTAGTAGTAGTAGTAGTAGTAGTAGTTAATAATAATAGTAATAATAATAACCTTTAATAATAGTAGGTAATAACAGTTGTTGTAGTAGTAGTAGTAGTAGTAGTAATAGATAATATATGGTATATTACAAATATGTATACAACAGATTTAGCCAACAACTAGTGTAATATCAGAACCACAATGTACAAGACAGATAAAACATAAATATTAAGGTAACAAAAGCTAGGAACGATAAATTTAGAGGTAGTAGAAATATTTTTTTTTTTCTCTCTCTCTGTGAAAGGTCAGTGTTCAGCAGTGAAATGATAAAGGATAAATATAATGATGCCGGACATAATGGTTCTTATTCTGCGTGTGTTTACCTTTTTGAGCAAAATGTTGCACAATGAGGTTCTTAACTGTAATTCCTGGATCAATGAAGACGTGGTGTCCTGGTCGAACGAGATTATCGAGGGTTTGCATAAACTGGTCTGCAAGATGAAATTCAAGCCGACCTTGGTTTTCTAAATCTGCGACTTCTCGGAAAACACCAGATTCAGCTGACTAAAAAAAAAAAGAAAGAAAAAAAAAAGTTTATATATATATATATATATATATATATATATATATATATATATATATATATATATATATATATATATATATATATATATATATATATATATATATATATATATATATATGTGTGTGTGTGTGTGTGTGTGTGTGTGTGAGTGTGTGTGTGTGTGTGTCTGTAATGGCAGTTCCAAGAGCAATGCCATAAAGCATAATGAAATATCAGAGGATATATCTTGAAAACTCCCTCCTGAAAGTGTTTGGGACATAGAAGCAAGGAAACTAAAAATCAGGAAAGGAATTCCAGAGTTCATCAGAAAAAGTGATGAATGATTGAAAATACTGGTTAGCTCTTGCAAAAGAGCGGCAGACAGAATATATATATATATATATATATATATATATATATATATATATATATATATATATATATATATATATATATATATATATATATATATATATATATATATATATATATATATATATATATATATATATATATATATATATATATATATATATATATATATATATATATATATATATATATATATATATATATATATTGTTATGTACAGCGAGAAGAAGCGACGTAACATGAATAAAGAAGTAAGAATAAATGAGAAAAGAATAATGAAAGGGGAGGGAGAGGAAGAGAGAAAGATGAGAGGGAGACAGGTTGTGAGAGAGACTTAGATGCATTCTGGTCACGTAAGTACTTAGCCTGAGACTTCTAAGATATTTGTTCAAGCAATCACTTATGTTCCCCACAAAATTTCCTTACTTCCTCCCTGAATCTCACCCAGTATTTAGTAGAAGAAATGCTATTGACAATAAAAAAAATCTGTATTCATCTAGATCCCTTAGTTTAATCATTAGAATTTTGAGAAGTAGTGTGTTTTATTTGCACGCGGGTAGCAGAGTGTGAGCGCGTGTACGCATGTATGTGTGTTGCACTTCACCCCCTTTCATTGTATCCCCTCCCCATTGCAAAAGCCTTAAGGAAGCGGCTACGTGAGCAGACGACAACGTGTTATCCTGTGCCACAATGGATTAGTTGGTACGTCTAGCGGGGCTGCTGGTGATATGTCTGGTGGCGCGGCAGGCGCCAGTTTCTCTGGGAGTCTACGTTATAGTAGTAATTACATTAAGAAGTCGGGGAGAGTTAACCCTATAGGTGGACCTATAGGTCCACCTAGACCACGACGGAGAGAGTCTGGGAGCATGCAACACAGCACTCTCAGGTTGAGTGTGCAGCCCACGTTCTATTATTGTAGAAGTACGGGACACTTCAAATTTAGTAGTCCCAAATTACACACAGCTTCCAAGATGCCCCAGAAGCCGGTGGCCTTGATTGTGTCCTGTCTGGCTGAGATCCGGGCTGTGTTTAGTCACGAGGGTGGAAAGGCCGGTGTGGCCTCCTCCTCTCCTCCATTGCTACATCACCGTCCCCTGTGAGGTCTGAGGTGGGCTGGTGCCGTCCATTTTTATGTAAGGGCACTGTTGAAATTCATTAGGTTATGTAACCTATTAAGGTTTTGAGAGACACAGCGGCCGATCAGTTCTTCCGATCAGTTTGTGTGGTACCAGAGAACTGACGTCGCGGAGAGCTTCGCTTCGGCGGAGATTAGGCGGTCATGCCCGCTAGTGACCGCGGAGGTGCTGTTGCACTAACGGAGGACCTGCCAGTCTCTGGTGTTGATCTTCTAGGGAATGACCTGGCAGTGGAAGAATCCGGGTGCAGTACCCATCCGCGGACTCCGAACCGGATTTGGAGGCGGCTGGGAGTGCTGCCTCTTTTGTTATTACTCGCCCTAAGGCGAGGTGTGTACCCCGGCGTCGGGTGCCCGCGGGATCTGTCACTCCAGCAGTTGACTGAAATAATGCAGGGCCACCACAAAAAAAACGCAGTGTTTCTACTGGTGCCGCAGTTGGGACAGAGTGCCCAAAGGTCTCTCCCGCTGTTAGCATGGATGCTGGGGCTGACTGCAAAAGCGCAGAGCCACTGCAAAAAGCACTTGACTCTGGTGAGAGTGTTGTTGAAGGTCACGCTGGAGTGATGAATTTGGATTGTTTTTTTTTGATGGCCTGCTTCACCCTGTAAAGCCTCTCGGAGGTGGCACTCAGGCGGGGTTGTCGCCTGATGCTGGCGCCAGTAAGTTCTGTCTGGTGTGTCACGGGTCACTGTTGAGGGCAGGGAGGCGGGAATTTCCTCCCGTGCGGGGTGTACCGGAGGCTTCCTCAAAGCGACAAGGTATCGGTTGTGTTGGGATAGGCTTGCACACGGGAGCAGTTGCTGGGACCAGTGGGACTGGCACAGTGGCACATTGGCCGGGCTCATGTTGTAGCCAGGATTTGTTGTTTTGTAACGGCCACGTGTGGATGTTTGGCTCCATGCGTGGGGATGTGATGTGCGTGTTGCATCCTAGGAAGGAGCAACAGTCAGCTCGGTCTGGCGATACCTGTGTCATGAAGGGGACGGCGGGAAAAGTGCTGAGTAATTGTAGTGTTGTACCTGTCAGTGAAACGTAGGCTTGGTTGTGTCATACCCGGGAAGGAGTATATTGTTTTGTTAAGAGCAGCTAGATGGCCCCTCTAAGTTTTGCCAAGGAAGTGGCATTTTTGTTTTATCAATTGTATGGATGTGGCAAGGAGGCTCCACGGAACCAGGAGTGGGTAAGCGAGAATAATAGTGTGGGCAGTGCAGGTCCGAGTAAGAGTAGTTTTTGGCCGGTAAGTATCTTGCCTGGCCCTGCTGTCATGTAGTACCAGGAGACTACGGTCCATGGTGGGCTCATTGTGTGGTTCAAGGATGCAAAGGATGCCTTTATAGGGCGACTCTGAAGCTTGTACAGTGGGGAAAAAGAAGATACAGATGGAGTAGGATGTGAAGTGAAAAGCATAGAAGGAGAAGTGAGAGTTGGTGGAGAAGCAGTGAAGGCAGAGGACCGAGAAGACGACGGGGATGGAGGAGGAGTGACCAGAGTCAAAGGCAGAGCTGGTACAGCTACGGCTGCTAAAAAAAATATTTCAATATAATGACTTGCAGGAGAAAGCTTGCTCACAATTCGAGCCATGAAGACCACAGGTCCTAGCGTAGTACCATAGACAGGTTTGGGAGGAGGAATAAGAGGAGGAAAAAGAATAAACAGCAGTCTGTGTTGGTGGGCATAGTGGGAGCCCTATTATTTCTAGTTCTGTAATAATTATTCATGTCATTGTTAAAGCAGCCTTTAAAGTTTTGTGATGAAAAAGCGCCCCTTGTATGAGTCTGATGATGTGCCCGACTAGTGTGTTGGTTTTGAATTTCTTGTGAGTTTCTAAAAATTTCGTAAGTTTTTGTATATCTTTCGAATTTTTTTTTTTTTTTATTATGAGGGGGGCGTGTTATGTGCAGCGAGATAAAGCGATATAAAACGAAGAAATTAGTAAGAGTAAATGAGAAATTAATAATGAGAGAGAGAGAGAGAGAGAGAGAGAGAGAGAGAGAGAGAGAGAGAGAGAGAGAGAGAGAGAGAGAGAGAGTTTGGGAAGGCAACTTAGACGTGTCCTTGTCACGTATGTACTCAGCCTGAAATTTCTAGCATATTCAAGTGGTCACTCGTGTTCCCCTCATAAATTTCCTTAATTCCCCTTGTCCATTCAATATGAATCTCACCCAGTATTTAGTAGAAGATATGTTCTTAACGATCAAATAATCAGTATTCATCTAGTTCCCCCTAGTTTGAGCATTAAAATTTTGAGATATCAATTAATTTATTCGTGCGTGGTTAGCAGAGTGTGAGCTGGTGTACATATATATGTGTTTCGCTCCCCCACCCCCTTTCCTTGTATCCCGTCCCCATAGCAGCAAAGGGAGAGTGTTGGGCGCGCTCTCCCAGACAGTCACTGCCCAGCACTTTGGCGGAGTAGACGTACTGGGACATGTTTTAATATTTGATGGAGATTTGGGGGGGATAACAGTTAGTTTGGTCACTTGGTTTAAGGGGACAAGTGAGTCATTATCGGTCGTACACCCCAGCCCACTTATATGAACTAGAGATCTCCATAGCAATCTGCCAGTAAGTTTAGTTGTGCATACCACGCACTATGCCCAGGAAAGTGACTCCTTGGCTGCGCGAGTGTGCAGGCCGAGCTCTCAAAATCAGCGGTGAAAGACCCTCCTGTGTGTTCATGGGCACTCTTTTGTAGTAGTTTCTTGTGTCTGCTGTTAGTGACCCTGTTTTGTTTTAAATGCTACTGCGGGCTGATGCACTTCAGCCACAGAAGACTTCAGTAATTAGCTGTGTAGTGAATTTTACTCCCTCTTCAGGTATTGAAAACGCCTGTCGTCCAGGGGGCAGTAAACGACACTGTTTAGCCTTAGGCTACAACACGCCATTGGGCAGTGGATGGGTTTCGCCATGCAGGGCGAATGTCCAACGAGATAAGGTCGTATATGGTCGAGATGTCCTCGACCATATATGGGAACAGGGAACAGGGACGCTACTCCAGGTGCAACAGCTCTGTGAAGGGGCTGGGGACTGTGGTCGTATATATATATATATATATATATATATATATATATATATATATATATATATATATATATATATATATATATATATATATATATATATATATATATATATATATATATATATATATATATATATATATATATATATATATATATATATATATATATATATATATATATATATATATATATATATATATATATATATATATATATATATATATATATATATATATATATATATATATATATATATAGGACAGACCAAAAATGTTCAGGGTACAATAGGGGGTAGTTGAGTGTAACTGAAGAAGGGATAGTTGTCTGCAAGGTTTTCTAGAGTTGATAGATGGAGGAATAAAGTTTATGAGTCATTGAAGAATACCAAATTTGTTCTGCCCCAATCAAAAATTTTGAGAGATCAGAATTAAAGCGTTTTGTGTCTTCCCTGCGTGAACTGTTTACTTCCTGAAGGGCTGGACGTCTATGAAAAGACATGAAAAAGTGCAGGTTGGTATCATCAGCGTATGAATGGATAGGACAAGAACTTTGGTTTAGATCAATGATGAATAATAGAAAGAGAGAGGGTGACAGGACAGAACCCTAAGGAACACCAATGTTAATAGATTAAAGAGAAGAACATTGACTGTGTACCACATGAGCATTAGAACGGTGAGAAATAAAAAAAAAAATGAGATGGTTACAGAGAAAAGCATAGAAGCTGTAGGAGTGTATTTTGGAAAACAAAATTTTATTTTGTGCCAGAGTCTGTCAAAAGCTTTTCCTATGTCTAAGATAACATCAAAAGTTTCACGAAAATCTATAAAACAGTGACCAAAACTCATTAAGGAAAACCAGAAGATCACCAATAGAGCTTTCTTGACGAAAGCCATATTGGCGGTCAGATAGATGGTTGTGAAGTGATAGACGTATAAGAATCTTCCTGTTGAGGACACATTCAAAAGCTTTAGAGATGCAAGATATAAGAGCAATAAGACGGTAGTTTGAGGGACTAGAACGGTCACCATTTTTAGGAACAGGCTGAATGTAGACAAACCTGCAGCAAAAAGGAAAGGTAAATGTTGATAGAAAGATATGAGAGAATTTAACTAGGCAAGGTGTAAGCATGGAGGCACAGTTTTGGAGAACAATAGGAGAGACCTCATAAGGTTTATAAGCATTCCGAGGGTTTAGGCCAGAAGAGCACGAAAAACGTTAATGCAAAGGATCTTAATTAATGGTTAGCATGAAGTAGTAAGAGGGTGGAAAAGAGAGAGAAACAAACTCTGAATCATGAAAGGTAGAATTTTTTGAAAAGGTTTCAGCGAAGACTTCGGCTATAGAAATGGATGAGATCCCCGTGGTGCCATAAAATTGAAATAAAAGAGGGAAAAATGAAGAAGCAAAGTTATTGGAGATGTTATTGTCTAGTGCCCAAAATCACCAGGAGAGTTACATCATCAAAGATTTTGACACTTTTTTTTAATACAGGATTTTTTGGATAGTTGAATTTCGTATAATTTCGGGTAGAAATATAAAGCAAATGAGGTTCAGATAATAGAAGGTTTAAGTATCTTTTATGTGCCACCTCTCTCTTATTTATAGCACGAGAACAGGCTGAGTTAAAATGAAGTTTGGATGGTCTAGAATCTAGATGGAGAGAGAATAAGGCGCCTCTATGCCAGACACTATCACCTCTGTTATGCGTTCAGCAGACAGGGACAGGTTTCTGACACGGAAACAATAATCATTTCAAGAAAAATCCATATAATTCCTTCTTAGGTCTCCCCAATTAGCAAAGGAAAAACGTCTCAGGCACT